>NC_133666.1:309832029-310132029 GCF_037893015.1 Macrotis lagotis
TCATTCAGAAACTAGTCATGTGACCCTGAAGTGACAGAAGTCACTTTACCCTCAGTTTCTTCTTCTGTAAAATGAGCAGAAAATGACAAACCACTCCAGTGTCCTTCCCCAAATGGGATCATAAAAAATTGGACTTGACTAAAATGACTGAACAACAACAAATATTCATTTATTTAATCATCTATCCATATATTTGCTTTTTTTCTTCCTTTAAGGCTGGGTCTCTTTATCATGTTCAGGCTGGAAATCCAGGGATTGTTTATGGACCTAATTCTACTATTCATCAGTATGGGAGCTTTGACCAGCTCCATTTCTAACCCAGGACAGCTAACCTAGTGAGCCCCTGCTTCTAGAAGCTCAGGTACAAAAATCTGAACTTGATATGGACACCTAATCTGTTAAACCAATGCAATCCAGAACTCCCAAACTCAAGAGATCTGTTAGCCTCAGCAGCCAAGCAACAGGGTTTGCCACCATGCTAGGCTGGGCAGCTAGGTGGCCCAATTGATAGAGCATTGGCCCTGAAGTCAGAAGGACCTGAATTCAAATCCAGTCTCAGACATTTGATAGTTACTAGCTGTGTGACCCTTGAGCAAGGCACAACCCCACTTCCCCCAAAAAGATAAAACAAAAACTATTCTACAACCCATTGATGAGTCACCCAATATTTCAGGGTTGGATAAATTCCTAAATCTGTCATTTGTAGAATAATTGCCATGAATCAGATTTTGAAAGGCCAGATGGCCAGACACTATACTACATATTAACATTTTACAGATAACTCCTTACAACAACCCTAAGAGATAGATTGATCCCCATTAGGTAGACAGAAACTAAATGACTTATCCAGGATCATATAGCTCCTAAGTATCTAAGGCTGCATGTGAATTCATATCTTCCTAACTCTGGGTCCAGCACTCTATCTTTTGTGCCACTTCAGTCCTTAATGATCTTTCCATCTTCTGAATTCCTGCATTCCTTATTTTATACAAGGGCAGCAATGTGGTACAGGGAATAGAGTGCTGGGTCTGGAGTCAGGAAAGCTGAATTCAAAACTGGCCTCAGACATAGACACAAGCTGTGTGACCTTGGGCAAGTCTCTTAACCCTGTTTATCATAGTTTCCTCAATTGTAAAATGAACTGGAGAAAGAAATATCAAAATACTTGTGACCTTGGAGAGGTGGCTACTCCATTATGGAACAGGGTTTGCTTTATCTGTAAAATAAAGGCATTGGAGGAGGTGACTTCTAAGATCTCTTCCAATCTTAGCATTCCTGTAGAAAAAGAGTAAAAAGATTTGTCATTGGTGCTGATAGACAAGATCTGGGGCACACCAACATTTTGAACTCTGCTTTGGTGACTTAACTGTATTCCTTCACCAAAGAGAATCTCATTCCTTTCTCTGTGGCTAGTTTTCCTAGATTATTCCACCAACTCTTGGAGGGTTAAAGATGCAGATTCTAAAGCACTCTGAAATACATTTTTTAACACCCTCACTGGCTCTGGGGTTAGGTAAGAAGCTTCAGCTGCCTTTCACCCCCAGGCCACTGGGGCAGATGGAGCTTGGGTCAGCAGCAACCAAACATCTAATGATGTGTGACGGCGGCTGGCCAGGCAACAGAGACTGCACTAGCCCCGTTCAAGCCCCCACTCATCAGGGGAGAAGGGGTTCATAAATAACAGCCCAGTGACAGCTGGATAGAATTCTACTCAGCCTGAGAGGCAGAAGCAATCCCCCAGGGGTGAAGCCCCTGCGGGACGGGGCTCTGGCACTCTGGCCCTGCGTGGGGGAAAGAGGCTCGTGTGGCACATGGCTCCCTGGGTTGTAAATGGTTCTGGTGACAAATGAAGGACTTCCATCCCCAAGCCTGTCAGTCACCCTCTCCTGAAGGTGAAAGTCATTTGCTTTGCTGTGTGTGTGGATGACACCAATCTCAAAGTGGAGAATCATTTCCTAATATCAGAACCATTGCAGTTTAAGTCTTCAAAGAATTTGCCTCTCAAAGAGATATATTTTGCTATAGTTGAACTAGTACTGGTCTGGGAGCCAGAAGGCATTGTTTGAATTCTAGCTCTCATACTTCCTGGGTAAATCATTTTTCCTTTTGGGGCCTCAGTTTTTTCATCTGTAAAATAGGGCTAATAACACATTGCCAGGGAGATTGAGAGGTATAGCGATGTGTCCAATGTCTTATGACTTGCATATGCTATAGACAAAGTCCGAACCCAGATCATTCTGACTTCAAGGTGGATGGTCTTTCAACTGTGCCATGCTAGGACTGTCCTCATAAAGTCACATGGGAAAAAATATAACAACAAATGTGAAAGCAAAAATATTACTTAAATGTAAGTTATTGTTTTTATTGTTATTGATAAAAACAGCATATATTTTAGATATTAGGATAATTGCTCTAGATCTAGAATAAATCTCTGAGGCCACTGAATCCAACATCCTTATTTGTCATTGAGGAAACTGAGGCTCAAGGATGTTAAATGATTTGTCTACAGTCATACAAGTAGGAAGCAGAGCAGGGATTTGAACCAGGTCTGATGAATAAAAATCCAGTACCTCTCTCCCTCATATACTGAATTTACTTATTTTTAAATATTTGTTTTGACTAATGACTTTAAAGAGTCAAAACTAAATT
The DNA here is from genome assembly GCF_037893015.1 of Macrotis lagotis. Lineage (NCBI taxonomy): Eukaryota > Metazoa > Chordata > Mammalia > Peramelemorphia > Peramelidae > Macrotis > Macrotis lagotis. The sequence goes on from NC_133666.1 coordinate 309,834,679, forward strand.
TTAGTCACATGTAAATAATTTTCCTCAACTGAGGTCCTTAAATAAATTATTCCTCAGATTTATATAGCATTTTGAGCTTTACAAGGCACTTTAAATAATAATTGTACTTTAAAATTTATTTTTCTTTTTAAAAAATAATATTCTATTTCCTTAATTGTATCAAGACAATTTTTTTAGCATTCCTTTTTACAAGATTTTGAGTTTCAAGTTTTTCCTCTCTCCTTACCCTCCCTTCCTAAAATGGTAGGCAATTTGATATAAATTATATATATGAAATTATGTAAAATATATTTTTCATAGTCACAGTTGTGAAAGAAGAAACAAATCAAAAGAAAAGCAGGCAAAAATAAAGTGAAAAAATATGCTTATGTCTGTATTCTGTGCACAGGGTTTTCTTGGTTCTTCTTATTTCATTTTGTGGTATATGATTATGATGGAATTCTATAGAGCAATAAGAAATAATGAATAGGAAAGTCTGGAAAGACTTACTTGAACTGATACAAAGTGAAGTGAGCAGAACCAAGAAAACATTGCACATAGTAACACTAACACTGTACAATGAAGAACAGTGAACGACTGGACCATTCTCAGAAATACAACGATCAAAGACACTTCCATAGGATTCCTGATGGAAAATGCTATCCAACTGCAAAGAAAGAACTTAAGGAATCTGAATACAGACAGAAGCATTCTCTCTCTCTCTCTCTCTCTCTCTCTCTCTCTCTCTCTCTCTCTCTCTCTCTCTCTCTCCCTCTCCCTCTCTCTCTCTTTCCTTCCTTCCTTTCTTTCTTTCTTCCTTCCTCCCTTCCTCCCTTCCTTCGTTCCTTCCTTCCTGTTTTTTCTTTCTTTCTTCTTTTCCTTTCTCTCTTTTCTTGCACAAAATGACTAATATGGACATGTTTTACATGATTCCACATTCAGAATCTACATCAGATTGCTTACTGTTGAAGGGAAAGAGGAGGGAAGGAAAGGAGGAATAGAATTTAGAACTCAAAACTAACAAAAAGGGACAGCTAGGTGGCACAGTGGATAGAGCACCGGCCCTAGAGTCAGGAGTACTTGAGTTCAAATCCGGCCTCAGACACTTAATAATTATCTAGCTGTGTGGCCTTGGGCAAGCCACTTAACCCCATTGCCTTGCAAGAACTTAAAAAAAAACTTTAAAAAATAGCAAATGATAAAATTTGTATTTGTAATTGGGGGGGGAATTAAATATTATTTTTAAAAAATGAAAAGATAAAGATCCAAATAGTGTGGACATCTTCAAGAAGCAGGCCAAGAGAAATCCTCAGAATTCTAGGAGATTGAGCAATATTTTCAGAGACTTCACTCCTTTTTTCCTTCTAGAGCATATTATTCCATTAGCCCCAGCCTCACTGTATCTTGATACAATTCCTTTCTGATCCCTGATTCCCATTGAGTTGGGAACAAAGAATATGTGATGAGGTGGATACACAAAGCAAAACTCAGATAATGTCCTCAACCCAACACAGAAGACTTTAATTCCCAAACTAGCTACCCATTTGGACACTACTGAATGATTGTCATAGAAAGATGAAGAAAGGGAGAACTGGAGGGAAGGAAGGGAAGCCCCAGAATTGCCCTGGTAATGAAATACTTGCTTGCTGATTCTATTTCTTCAAGTGCTGCCTGTATTACAGTTAAAATTTTATCAGGAACTTCATTGGAAGTTGGCATTTGCTCAGGTCAAGAGAATAATTTTAAACAAATTCTGTATCAATATATACTATTATAAAAATATGAGAGCCTTATCCAAAAATCAGCATATACAAGTTCTGGCTTGTCTCTTTGTTTTACACACATACACACACACATGCATATATATGTGTGTGTGTGTATATATATATATATATATATATATATATATATATATATATATGCAATTCAACTTACTTCTATTCAGTTAAGTTCCATTAACTTATCTAGTGTTTCCCTGAGCAGGCTGGTGGAACAGTAGTGCATAGAATACTGGACCTCTAGTCTGACCTCAGATGCTTATTAACCATATGACCCTGGGCAAGTCACATAGCCATGTTTGCTTCAGTTTCCTCATCTGTAAAAAGAGTTGGAAAAGATAATGGCAAACCATGCCAGTATTTTGCCAAGAAAACCACATTGGGGTCGTGAAGAGTCAGATGTGACTGAGAATGACAACAAAAAGTGCCTTCCTGGTGCTAGCCATGACAGATACAAAGACAAAAAGAAACATTTCATGCCCTCAATGAATTTACACAGATAAGTGAACATGAAGTATAAAGAAAATAAATACAAAATAATTTATGTATGTAGAACACCAATAAAAAGGTCAGTATGGGATCAGGAAAGGTTTCATATGGGAGGCTACGATTGAGCAGAGCCTTGAAGGAATCCAAGTATTTTAAAGGCAAAGGGGAGGGGAGGGAGGGAAAATTCTAAATAAAGAGGTCAGCCTATTCAAAGCTTTGAAGAAAGGAAATATGTCAAGGAAATATGTCAAATAGAGCAACAGTAAGTGGGTCAATTTACCCAAAACAGAGGATATGAAGAAGACTAATACACAATATATAGATACACACAGACTCATGCACACACACTAAATACAGCTAAGTTGTTATGAAAGGTATTTTACAATACCTTTAAGTAATCTTGATTAAATGTGGGGTTTTGCTGTTCAGACATTTTTCAATCATGTCTGACTCTTTGGGACCCCATTTGAGGTTTTCTTAGCAAAGAGTGGTTTGCCATTTCTTTTTACAGCTCCTTTAACAGATGAGGAAACTGAGGCCAACAGGGTAAAGTGATTTGCCCAGGGTTACAGAGCTAGTAAGTGACTGAGGCCAGATTTAGACTTATGAAGAAGAGTCTTCCTGACTTCAGACTAGGCACTCAATGCACTGCTTACATTTGAGTTATATGTGGTCTACTAGTTGACTAATATTGAATACCCTTTTTGTACAAAATGATACAATGGAATAAAGGAATGACAGGGGTGAGCATAACTCAAGACCATGATTTCAGCTCTGGAACTAGAGAATAATTTTTCATTTAAGACAATTTTCATTTAATTGGAAATCTAGGGAAATCACTTAGACTTCAAAAGGGAACTACTCAGTCTCCTCATTTGTCCAATTCAACTATATAAAATCTGTCTATATATCATCTATCATCTGTCTGTCTATCTGACTGTCTTTCTGTCCGTCCATCCATCTGTCTGTCTGTCCATCCATCCATCCATCCATCCATCCATCCATCCATCCATCCATCCATCCATCTCTCCATCCATATACCTTTCTATTACTCTAGTTTACACTCCATAAATGACCAATCTTGGTTCAAGAAGATAGGTGATGAAGCATAGCATATCCCTCTTCACTGGTGTGCAATAGGGCTTATACTATCAAAGAAGTCCATTAGTTTTTCTTAACCATTTTTTCCTATGTAACAAAGAAGAATTCAAAGGAAATCTGGAAGACATCAGAAAATGGCTATTGTATGTAAACCAAAGGCATCAATACAACATTGAAAAAAGATAAAGCATTCTTTTACTGACTAGCTCAGTCACTGGGTGCTACTTAAATGGTACTGTTAAGTTCGAAACTAGGAAATATTTTCTACCTTTCAGGATACTTCCTGAACAACCTCATTTTACTTGCTCAAGAATTCAGTTGACTGGGACCTTGGAAGTCACCTGTTCTAACCCTCCTCATGTGACAGATGAGTAAACTGAGGCCCAGAGGGAAGAAGTGGTTTACCAAAAATGTTACAAAGATTAATGGGAACTGGTTTCAAATTTGACTCTAGATCTAGCATTCTTTCCTTTCCACCACAGCAGCCCTATGAAGTTGGTGCAGGACGGTAGTTTTGGGGAATACTGTGTTCAGGTCTGGTCATCGTGTTTAAAGGACATCAATCAGCTGAGATATTCTTACACACAAGATTGTTCAGTGAATAGAGATTGGGAACAAAATCAGGAAGACCTGAATTCAAATCCTGCCTTAGATGCTTTCTAACTATATGACAAGGGCAAGTCACTTAAATTTCCATTTGCTTCAGTTTCCTTATCTGTAAAATGAGGATAATAATACTAGCACCTCTCCTGTAGGGCTGTTGCGAAGACCAAATAAGACAATAATTTTGAAGCACTTAGCACTGGCCCATAATAAAGATTCTATAAATGTTTAATATTATTATTAGAGGGGGATAGCCAGGTTAGTAAATGGCCTGGGGACCATGCTGCATATAGGACTAGTTGAAAAATGTGGGAATGTCTATCCTGAAGGAGACAGACTAGGGACATGACAGCATGCAAACTTTCAGGTATTTGTCGGTCTATAATATGGAAAAGAGATCACAGTAGTCTGCCTGACCCCAGAGGAACAGAGTTTACAGAGAGGCAGATTTATGCTTGATGTAAAGAAAATCTTTTTACAATTACAACTGTCCAAAAGTGAAATGGGCTGCCTCAGGGCTCCATGTGCTCTGCATTGGATGACTTCAAGCAAAGGTTGGACAGTCACTTGTAAAGCATCTTGCAAAGGCTGCTCCGTATTCAGGTACAACTTGGTTTAACTATTCTCCAAGACCCCTCCCATCTCTGAGGTTCTTTGATTCTATTATTCCTTTCTTATAGAAGAAGAGACTATAAGAACGGAAAGTACACATAAAGAAAACATGACCTAGAGTAATACTAATAACTCACATTTTTGTAGGGGTTTAAAGTTTCAAAATTATTTTCTTTGAGACTGTACTATGAGAACTAGAACTTGTGTAATATATATTTTCTTTTTAAAAAATATATATTTTCATTCAGAAACTAGTCATGTGACCCTGAAGTGACAGAAGTCACTTTACCCTCAGTTTCTTCTTCTGTAAAATGAGCAGAAAATGACAAACCACTCCAGTGTCCTTCCCCAAATGGGATCATAAAAAATTGGACTTGACTAAAATGACTGAACAACAACAAATATTCATTTATTTAATCATCTATCCATATATTTGCTTTTTTTCTTCCTTTAAGGCTGGGTCTCTTTATCATGTTCAGGCTGGAAATCCAGGGATTGTTTATGGACCTAATTCTACTATTCATCAGTATGGGAGCTTTGACCAGCTCCATTTCTAACCCAGGACAGCTAACCTAGTGAGCCCCTGCTTCTAGAAGCTCAGGTACAAAAATCTGAACTTGATATGGACACCTAATCTGTTAAACCAATGCAATCCAGAACTCCCAAACTCAAGAGATCTGTTAGCCTCAGCAGCCAAGCAACAGGGTTTGCCACCATGCTAGGCTGGGCAGCTAGGTGGCCCAATTGATAGAGCATTGGCCCTGAAGTCAGAAGGACCTGAATTCAAATCCAGTCTCAGACATTTGATAGTTACTAGCTGTGTGACCTTGAGCAAGGCACAACCCCACTTCCCCCAAAAAGATAAAACAAAAACTATTCTACAACCCATTGATGAGTCACCCAATATTTCAGGGTTGGATAAATTCCTAAATCTGTCATTTGTAGAATAATTGCCATGAATCAGATTTTGAAAGGCCAGATGGCCAGACACTATACTACATATTAACATTTTACAGATAACTCCTTACAACAACCCTAAGAGATAGATTGATCCCCATTAGGTAGACAGAAACTAAATGACTTATCCAGGATCATATAGCTCCTAAGTATCTAAGGCTGCATGTGAATTCATATCTTCCTAACTCTGGGTCCAGCACTCTATCTTTTGTGCCACTTCAGTCCTTAATGATCTTTCCATCTTCTGAATTCCTGCATTCCTTATTTTATACAAGGGCAGCAATGTGGTACAGGGAATAGAGTGCTGGGTCTGGAGTCAGGAAAGCTGAATTCAAAACTGGCCTCAGACATAGACACAAGCTGTGTGACCTTGGGCAAGTCTCTTAACCCTGTTTATCATAGTTTCCTCAATTGTAAAATGAACTGGAGAAAGAAATATCAAAATACTCAGTATCTTTCCCAAGAAAACCCCAAATGGGGTCATAAAGAGATGGACACAACTGAATCAACTCAACAGCATTTTACACTGCCTATAATGCTTTGTGCTGCAATTTTTTTCATATTTGTAAGCCATAAGGCTTCTTGACTAAAAGAACTAAGTGGCCAGTTCTTGGAATGAAGAAAACCTGATTTTTTTATACTTCTGTGTATCCTGCATGATTTCTTGCACACTGTAAATGTTCAATAAATATTTGTCATTGTTACTGCTGCTGCTGATCCAGTAGTATTAATCACTGAAATAATTCATGGATTCAATAAACATTCATAAGGCAGCTTTTCAGATGTTCAGGGCAGTATGCTAGGTGCTAGAAAAGCAATAAGATTTGATAAGACATGATCCCTGCCTTCATGGTATTTACTTTCTAGGAGGAAGGTGGACACCACACTATCACATATTAAGTGCATTTGAGAATTGCAGAACTAAATGCATTGGATCCAAGGATCATACTATCAATCAATTAGTCATCATCAGTTAAATGCTTACCATAAGCCAGGTATTAGATTATAAATAAAAAAATGAAACAGCCTCGGTTTTCAAGGAACTTAACATTCTCAGAAGTAGAATGAAAAGTAGTTCCTGACAGGAGAAGTCAGGAAAGATGTCTAAATGAGGTGGCATTCAGGTTGGACTTTAAAGATGGAATTTCACATGAAGAAGAGTGGGAAGAGATTGAAAGTATAGGGAATAGTGAGAACCAAAACATGTAACTGGAAATCTGTAAGGTGTGTTCTTGGAGAAGGGAATGGCAAACTACTCCAGTATTTTTTTATTACTTTTTTTTCTTTTTTTTTTTATTGGTAAGGAATGGGGTGAAGTAACTTGCCCAAGATCACACTGGTAGGTAATTATTAAGTGTCTAAATCTGGATTCGAACTCAGGTCCCCCTGGCTTCAGAGTCTGTACTCTATATGCTGTACCACTTAGCTGCCCCCACTATAGTATTTTTACAAGAAAACCCCAAATGAATTGTGAATAGTCAGACATAACTGAAAATGACTAACCAACAAAAGAATAAGGTGTCTGAGCAAGACACTTAATTCTATCTGCCTCAGTTTCCTCATCTATAAAATGGAGGATAAAAATAGTACCTACCTCCCAGGGTTGGAAGAAGTAAATAAGAAAATATTGATAAAGCCTTAGTTCACAAATTCTTCCTTACTTTTGACACTGAGGCTTTACCATTAGATTGTTGGCAAGTTTCTTAAAAGCATTTCCTTTCCCTATCCTGCTGAACCCAGTTATATGAGCTAATGAGGAGATAGCCTCAAAAGATGGAACCAGTTTGGAGATTTGGAAAGCAGCAGAGGTGGGGTGGGGTGGGATGGGATGGAGTGGGGGTTCCCAATGATAGGAAGTAGTGCATATTTGGAGAGAAGTGTTTGACTATAGAATGATGTGTCCCAATTCATCTCCCTATCCCTAACACATACACATAGTCATATATATAGATACAAACACACACACACACACACACACACACACACACACACACACACACACACACATATATATATACATATATATATATATATGTATACACACACACACACACACATGTATATGCTTAGACATTGTGCTGGATATACCAAGGAAACTTCAGAATTATATTATGCACATATATAAATGGAGATAGAATGAAGACCCTTCAGCTCCTTTTTTCTATTTCTAGTTTGCATCTTATTTTACTAAGAACTTTTTTTTGACTGCTTTGGTGCTCTGACTTTTGTTGGTGTAACCTCAATTTCTAACTGATTTTCCAAGCAGAAAGGGAAAAAACTTTGAACGGAATGCCAGTTCTTTAGCTGCCTCGGTTGTCTTTCCAAATCAGTCCCTGTCGGACTCAGGACAGCCAGGGAGAGCTAGCAGGAACATTTGCAGTCAAAGTGGGTGAGGCGATTCAGGGAGGAAAACAACAACAGGCTCAGATGAAGGTCCCTGAGGTAATTTGCAAATCTGCTGAAATCCCGAACAAGCTTTGATTTAACCCAAGCTTGAAATGGCTTTTATTTACTGTCTATTGTGGAATAAATGACATCTCATAAACAGGCTTTATCCATTACCCCAGAATGGAGATCACGGTGTTAGGGACATTTTATCCTCTTGATATCAAAGAAGATATGCTGGGGTGTGTTATTACAAATAGAAAAATCAATGCTGAGACACACACATCTGAAATTTCATTTTCATCCAACCACATTTTTTTTAAAATGCATTTGCTAATAAAAATGTCTACAAAACCAGGGGGATTTACCAAGCCTGGAGCAACAGGGAGCAACCACAGACAATGGATAAAGGTAGCTCCTTTCAGAGGCCTTTCTTTGGCCTCTTTTCTTCCAATTTGCTCTCCCACCCAAAAGGAATTCCAAAGTTGGGATGTGTGCCAGGAAAATTAGTTAGTTTACCTTAGTTTGATAAGTCCTTTCAGTCAGCCTGGTACTTCTCTTCTTCCTGCCCCATGACAGAACAATTCCATGAGTATATCATTCTGAACTTCCCATTTCCCCTTGGTCATAGACTGTAAATATTCTTGCACCATGATATGGGTCTGCAGACATTTTCTCTTCCCTCCCATACCCCTCATCTCTGTCTCCCTGCCATGTTCATTGAATCCAATCAGCAGGTATTGAAGTGCTCATTCATCAAGCACTGACTATGTGCTAGGGCCCATGCTAGGTATTAGGGATCTGGTGTCCAGTCATCTCAGCTATGTCCAACTCTCCATGACCTCATTTGGGTTTTTCTTAGCAAAGATACTAGAAACCAGCCCTGCCCTCAATGAACTTGCATTCTATTAGGAAAAGCTGCCTATACACCTATGGTTGATGTTCTTAGATCTTGAAGAAGACAAAATAGACATCACTAAATTGGAGTTGAGATACATTAAGTCCAACAGTAACAAAACAAACTTGGAAGACTTCACCACAGATGGGGTACAAATAGTCCATAAGAACATTTGGGGCAAAGATGTCTCTAAAGTTGGGCACCTCACATTTCTTTTGAGCTCTAGCAATTCTGCTTCACTCATTTAGCACAGCAGTTTCTTTGATGTGAGCACACCATGCTGATCAGTCCTTTGTCAGTGTCTCCCAAGTCATGGGACAGGTTCCAAAGTTCTTCAGAGAAACTTTGGACTGTCTTTGTATCACTTTCTTTGACCCATATGAACATCCTCCTTGTAGTTCCTATAAAATAGACTTTTTGGCAAATGTATGTTTGGCATTTGAACAACACCGGGACTGTGTTCTCTGTAGTAAGGTTTAAATTCTTGGCAGATTGGCTTAAGAAAGGACCTCAGTGCCTGGTACCTTATCCTGCCAAGTTGATCTTCCGAATCTTCCCAACACAATTCAAATTCAAATGATCATTTCCTGGCATGGCACTGATAGACTGCCCGGGTTACCTATACACACATAATACTCTGTGTGTGTGTGTGTGTGTGTGTGTGTGTGTGTGTGTGTGTGTGTGTGTAACAGTTACAAAATCATTGAGGAGGGCAACACAAGAAGCCTGGGAGAATTGAGAAAGGCAGAATGTAGTCAGTACTTGAGTTGAACTTTGAAGGCAGTTAGGTATCCTAAAAGGAAGGAATCTATTTCAGGCATAAGGGATTATCTTCCTGTGCAAAGGCATGGAGAAAGAAGAAAATAACACTGTAGAGGATAGGAATCACCAGCTTTTTCCAGGAGGGAGCAGTGTGGTATAGTTGAACAGGCCCCGAATTAACTGGAAGTCAAGGTAACTGGTTTCTTGTTCCAGTTCTGTTTCGTATACGAGGAGTCTGACCTTGGGTAAGTCACTTCAATCTCTTTGCACCTTGTTTTTCTAATATGAAAAACACAAAGTTTGGAGTAAATGATTTGTCATCCACATTCATTGACCTGTTGCCAGCCATGTCTCTTCAGACTGGAAGTGTTCAAGAGTCTTGTAACCTAACAGCTACAGTGAATGAGTTCACTTTCTTGGGATGATAAAGAACAGGTCTAAAGACATTGTTCTAGGAAGCACTTTAGAACACAACCTCCTCATTTTATTAATTAGACAACTGAGGCTTAGAAAGATGGAGACATGCATCTGATTACATACACACAGGTACGAAGAAAAAAAAAAGACTTGAAATTATGTCTTCTGCTTTTCCCTCACTGCAGTCACCTAGAAGAATCACTAATTTCCTTCAAAGTATGTCTCAGGCACCACTTCCTATAGAAGGAGTCTTTTCCTGATCTTAATGGTTGTTGGCACTCTTCCCTAACCTCCCTTCTTAAAATTTAGGAATAGTATACTGGTACAGGAAATTCCCAGTTAAGGAAATTCCTTCAATCAGTTCTCCAACAGAAGTGTCAAACACAGGAATACTCCTGAGTGTTAAACTGAATCAGATGAAACTGTAATTGGGAAATGTTGAACTAATTAAGTAAAAATATGATGGAACATCAATAATATTAATATGTCAGTTTCTGTCATTAGACTGCTAACAGGGATTCTTAATTATGATTTAGTGTCCCCTTGTTTTCTGTTTGTTGGATATCACAGGTCCAATTTGAGGGGTTAAATGTTTTGCCTAGAACTGGTGTCACAGTGAGTATTTGCTATTTTTGGGACTCAAACCCAGATCTTTCAAGTTTCTAGGTCAACTCTCTAACCACTTAGCCATGTTACTTCTCAAATGCTTCCTGGATTGTATTTAAGTGCCTAGTATATACTGTTAAATTGAACCGGATCATAGAATGTTAGTTTAGGAAAGGGACCCTAGAGATCATATAGCCCAGGGGTTCGGAACCTGGGTTCCATGAGTCCACAAGATGTTTAAGGAGAGATTTCAGAGGGTCCATGAGCTGGGATAGGAAAAAATGTCATATTTATTTTCCTCTAACTGAAATTTAATAATTTCTTCAATCACTTAAAAACAATATTGAGAATGGGTCTATAGACATCATTTATATTGCCCAAAATGTACAACACACATACATACATACACACACACATACATACATACACACACACACACACACACAAATGTAAAGAAAGGAATATTAGCATGGAAACAATGTAGAGAGTATCAGACTGCCTTCTGTGGGGGGCAGGAAGCAAAATTGGGGGAAAATTGTAAAATACAAAAAAAATTAAAAAAAGAAAAAAAGAAAGGAATACATATTTATTAGGCATCCATTACAAACTAGGCACTGGCTAAATAAGCACTTTACAAATATTATCTCATTTCATTCTCATACCAACTCTGTGGGGACTCTTTTTATCCCCATTTTGCAGTTGGGGACATTGAGGCAAAAAGAAATTAAGCAACTTGCCCAAAGTCACACAGATGAGAAATGCTTGCCCAGCTAATACTTGATAGAAGCTATTGCCATGGTCCACAGCCATATCCCTTGAAATACTGCCAAACTTGCATGATCATGGAAGCTGACCAGGGTTGGTCCTGGTTAGTATTTGGATAGGAGATTGTATGGGAATACAAGGTGCTGTAGTCTTTTACTGTGGAGGCAGTGTGAAAAACAGTAAACTAATATGTGAAGGAGTCAAAATTCATAAGCCGTGAAATGATTTGCCAAGGTTCACCCAGCTAATGAGTATCTGAGGTCAGATTTGAACTCTTGTCCCCAATACCCAGATCTCTATCCACTGTATCACTTAGATACTTTGCATAGATCCCTTCTCTCATTTGGTTTACTGAAGCCCATTGAGGTCAAGTCAGGCCACTCAGAAAATGAGTGGGACCAAAGACTCACTATCTTCAGTACAAAATAGGACATCGGGCTTTTTAAATGCCCAACCCTTTTAGATACACTATAAAAGGGATTCAAAAACAGTTAAGTGCTATTCCAATGTTGGGTGTTATTATTCATGTTGTTCTTTTTCCAGATAAATCTCTGTGAGACCTAAATGAAATGGATGCCTTCTTTGATTCAAGTTTGTGCATCAGAATTGGGAACGGCATTTTGTTTGCTGATGCCTGAAGCATTTCTGGAAGAGAATTCCTTATGAGAAGCAGGCTTCTCTTCCACAGAGACATGGGCAGCCTATTTTTCCCCCCTGTGCTCTATAAAGTTCTGAGAAAATAGACTAAGCTCACCAATCCGCCAGTGATTCCGGCCTGAAATAGGCGGCAGTATTTAAATAAGGTTTCAATAGGAAAGGAAAGTCTCTTTGGACTTTATCTCTGATGTAGTTATCAGGAACAGAAATTTGCTGGGCCCCATTACCTGCTACTTCTTCCCCCAGGAAATCCTGTTTGTGGAGCGTGAATCTCTCTGGCATTCTCTCTCCAGATTGTCCTGAGTAAACACCTGCCTCACGCTGTGTGTTTATAAGAAGAGGCATTTGTGCCTTTGATTGTTTGGGGGGTTTCTGTGGAATAGATACCCTCTTTTCTCCCTCCCACTCCACAAGATAGACTTCTGCTTCTTACAGTCCCTCCCACAACATTCCAAGGCATTGCTCCACCAAAGATGAGAAAGATACCTGATCAATCCTTTTCAACTTCCTGCTGAAAGCCTTAAAAAAAGAAACTAAAACAACAATGACAAGAGGCTTGATGAAAGGACGGTAAATTACCAGAATGGTGAACATCTAAGTCATATTAGAATATAAATTTCTGAAGAGTAGGGATTTCTTCATTCTTTGGTTAACCATGCCTGGCATCCAGTAGGTGTTTAATAAATGTTAATTTCTACTATTTTCCCTTTCAGTAATTTAAAAAATTTGATTTTATTCCTGCATCTCTCTCCTAGTCCTGACCATTGCAACTTGGTCTTGTTATAAAATTAGTCTTTATAATGGGGTGATTAAAAAGGTTCAAGAAACACAGTTTCTGAGTAATTGGGTCATTTGGCCATCTCTCTTAGACCAAAGACAATCATGGCAACAGGCTCATAGTTTATATATCCTTCAAAAAGTAGGTGTTCAATGAAGATCTGAGACTGACAGCATGGAACCCTTGGACAGAGAGACTTATCTCTATAGCTAGACCATCCCCAATCTTGGGCATTCTATTCAAGGAATGTATGCCAAGCCTGAGCAGAACACATTGGTTACTCCATTCCAATGGGGTCTTGAACAAAAAAGTTAATCCAGTCTTTTTATCAGCAATGTTCTTCAAGAGACTGAACTTTTAAAATCAGGACTTTAGCAAAAAAAGAGGGGAGGGACTCTAGATCTCCTCAAATCGTTGGTTAATAACAATCATTTTTCTCAGTAAGTGGTTGTGGCATTTATTATTATTATATCATTATCATCATTGTCTTCATCATCATTATTGTTATTATTATAACAATAATTTAATGGCCAATCTTTTGGAGATGAGTTTTTCCTGAACCTGATGAGACTGATCTCCAAATAGGAAACTCTTACCCAGTCACTACTTGAATACATGAATACATGAAAGCTTAACTGGGCTGGTCCTGGTTAGTACTGGATAGGAGATTGGGTGGGAATACAAGATGCTGTAGTCTTTTGCTTTGCAGGCAGTGTGGTATAATGGAAAATAGGTTGGTTTTAGAAAGAAACAAACTGGATTCGAGAAATTCAAGGCAGTGTGAAAAACAGTAAACTAATATGTGGATGAGTCAAAATTGTAAAATTCAAAAACAATAAAAAAAGAAAAAAGAAAGGAATATATGTTTATTAGGCATCCATTACAAATTAGGTACTGGCTAAATAAGCACTTTACAGATATTATCTCATTTCATTCTCACACCAACTCTGTGGGGACTCTTATTATTCCCATTTTACAATTGAGGAAATTGAGGCAAAAAGAAATTAAACAACTTGCCCAAAGTCACACAGATGAGAAATGCTTGCCCAGCCAATACTTGAAATCTGTCCAGGTTGGTAGAAGCTATTGCCATGGTTCACAGCCATATCCCTGGGTTGGTCCTGGTTAGTCCTGGTTAGTCCCAGAAACTGAATTCAAATGTTGGCTCTTCTATATTGCCAGTATTATCTTTAAAAGTCATTTAATTCCTCTGGGCCTCAATTTCTGTGAAATAAGGGATCAAACTGGATAGCCTCTATAAACCCTTTGGTTTCTGCATGCTGTCAGAGCATGTATTCTATTGGGTCAGCAACTGAGGAACCAAAGATGCTTTCACATAATACAATAACAAATTAGAGGAGAACATTAGTGGAATTACTGTTTTTATTACTTTTAATTAACAAGATCTATTGAACACCCAAGAGACATCATGATATAGTTGAAAGAGGGCTAACCTCAGAATCAAGACTCAGGGAAAGGGGTGGCTAGGTGGCGCAATGGATAGGGCACCAGCCCTGGAGTCAGGAGTACCTGAGTTCAAATCCAGCCTCAGACACTTAATAATTACCTAGCTGTGTGGCCTTGGGCAAGCGACTTAACCCCATTGCCTTGCAAACAAAAAAAAAAAGCCTAAAAAAAAGGACTCAGGGAAGACCTAGACTCAGGTTCTTCTCTAAAGAATACAGAATAGAATTAAATCAGAACACTGAAGCTCTGAGTGGCTTAAGGCAATCCTCAAACCCTATTAAATCACAGACAAACCATAATGCTAGAAGGAAATTCAATGAAATTACAGGTCCAATCTCAAAAGAAAAAAGACAGAAAATAGAGGATCACTGACATGCTAACCCTCTCTGAATCCCACATCTGTAAAATGGAATGACTACCATACAGATTTGTTGTGTTTGGAATAGCAGACACAAGGTTGGATTGGGACTCAGAGTTCTTACCTCTTCTGTTGACTCTGACCTTCCTTGTGTGACCTTAAACAAGCCCCAATCTCTTTGTGCTCTGAGTGTTAAAGGCTACATTTAACTTAAGTCTTCCTGACTCCAGGTCTAGTATGCTGTCCAGTGTACCACCAAGCTGCCTTAAAGTGCCATGCAAGAGTTATTAACACATGAAACAGTACAATGATAATCATATTTACTGACAAAGCTTTAAGGTATGCAGAATTCTTTTACCAGAATCTGTGAAAGAAAAGAAAGAAAATGAAAATATGTTAAAATGTTATAGACAGACAGTAATATGCTCCTTTACAGGAAAGGGATGGAATAGCTTATTTATAAAAGTATAGAACTCTGAGACTACAAGGAACTTTAGAAATGATTCAGTTTACTACTCTAATTTTATAGATGGGAAAACTGAGACCCACAGAGAGGAAAAAAATTATCCAAATTGATGTCATGGCAGAGCCAGGTCTCCCTAGTCCCAAGCTAGCCCTCTTTTTATGACACTACAGTCTTCCATATTTTTAGAAGAGTTGCAAGCCACAACATCATGATGATGATATGATGATGATTACCATCTCCTACTTTTTTTGGTTCCTTAGGAAGCAACACATTAGTCCTTCAGGGCCAAAATGGTCACTCTGTCCTGATAGCAAAAGGAACACCCAAATCTTCCTTTCTTTCTTATGCCATTTTAGCTTTGTGCTACTGCAACTTCAGATTCACAGATTGGAAAAGTCTACCTATTTTTGTCTTTCTGCATTTTCAATGAGGGCAGCTAGATGTCCCAGTGGATAGAGCTCTGGGCTTGAAGTCAGGAAGACTCATCTTCCTACATTCAAATCTGGCCTCAGATACTTCCTAGCTGTGTGACCCTGGACAAGTCACGTAATCCTGCTTGTCTCAATTCCTCATCTGTAAAATGGAGAAAGAAATGGCGATCTGCTCCAGAGTCTTTGCCAAGAAAACCCCAAATGTGGTTAGAGAGTCGAACATAACTGAAACAACCAAAGGACAACAAAAATGGTTTCAGTGTAAGATCCAGATGACAATGAATAGCCCCAGCTATTTCTTTCTTTCTTTTTTTTGAATTATAAAGATTTTATTTATTTTGAGTTTTACAATTTTCCCCCTAATCTTACTTCCCTCCCCCCACCCCACAGAAGGCAATTTGCCAGACTTTACATTGTTTCCATGATATACATTGATTCAAATTGAATGTGATGAGAGAGAGAAATCATATCCTTAAGGAAGAAACATAAAGAATAAGAGATAGTAAGATCAGACAATAAGATATCAGGGTTTTTTTTTCCAAAATTAAAGGTTCAGTTCTTTCTCTGGATACAGATGGTATTCTCCATTGCAGACAGCCCCAAATTGTCCCTGATTATTGCACTGATGGAATGAGCAAGTCCATCAAGGTTGATCATTGACCCCCCCATGTTGCTGTTAGGGTGTACAGTGTTTTTCTGATTCTGCTCATCTCACTTAGCATCAATTCATGCAAATACCTCCAGACCTCCCTGAATTCCCATCTGTCCTGGTTTCTAATAGAACAATAGTGTTCCATGACATACATATACCACAGTTTGCTAAGCCATTCCCCAATTGAAGGACATTTACTTGATTTCCACCACAAACAGGGCAGCTATGAATATTTTTGAACAAGTGATGTTTTTACCCTTTTTAATCATCTCTTCAGGGTATAGACCCAGTAGTGGTATTGCTGGATCAAAGGGTATGCTCATTTTTGTTGCCCTTTGGGAGTAGTTCCAAATTTCTCTCCAGAAAGGCTGGATGAGTTCACAGCTCCACCAATGTAATAGTGTCCCAGATTTCCCACAACCCTTCCAACAATGATCATTGTCCTTTCTGGTCATATTGGCCAGTCTGAGAGCTGTGAGGTGGTACCTCAGAGAAGCTTTAATTTGAAATTCTCTAATAAGTATGATTTAGAGCAATTTTCATATGACTATTAGCCCCAGCTATTTCTTAAAACTTACCTGGATGTCCTGCTTCCTGGAAGGAATGACTAATTCATAAAACTGCAGGATACTAGAAGAAGCTGGATTGGCTCTCAGCTTATTTGTACTGACTGAGACTGTGAAATCAAAGCATTCTCTAGTTGGCAAGTCAGATTGCTCAGAGTTTTTGTTATTACATCAAAAATCCAACCTAGTGTAAGCCAATATGCAAAACTACTTCACTGACCTCAGTATTCTGAATATTTGCAAACATCAATCAAGAGGGGGAACAAAAATATAAACAAGGTGTAGGGCAACTGATGCAAAGATTCCTATTTGGGACCACACTGAATACCAAAACTGAGTGTGTTTGGGGTTCCTAAAGAAAGGGAAAAAAATAATAAACAGTTGCTGAGGTAAGATAGATACTTAAGGGTCACCCAAGGGTAACTTAGAAAAAGCTAGTTTCTATAGTTAGGTAACATTTTCCTAGGCACAGGAAAGTGTAAAACATTATGGTAGCTACATAAAAGTGGATTAATATCTTATTACGTAGACAGGAGAGAAACGAGAGTATATGTTCCCTTGCTTCAAGCTTAATGGAAGACAATTTTCAAAAATGGAAGTACTTAAGCTAAGTTGGTTTCTACCCAGAGGATATGATGATGATGGGTGTCATTGGGCTTGGGTTTGCAAGGAAAGAGAACAGGGAAGTATCAGAAAAATTGTGCCTGTAAAATAGAACCCAAGGCACTTGAGACTGGGAACTGACACTTTCTCAGTTGGGAGGTGGGAGGGAGTCTAGTGCTTGATCATGGCATTCTCTCTTGTTGCCAACTCTATCCTCTGTTAGAGAATTAAATGTTGAATGAAAATGTACAAAGACTGTTGCCTTTAGAAATGACTTCAGAAGAGATGTCAAAGAATACTTCTTCTCTTTTGGGGGGTCTTCCATTCCTTCTTGGTGGTCCCTTCAGTGCCTTCCTTCTTTCTTTGTTCTCCCCAATATAAAAGCCTTTTCTTAGGGAAGGCTCTGATAATCCTCATTTAGAGTAAATGTAAGTCACCCGATTCTCTCTCCCTGAAAGACATATTTTTTAATCTTGATTTTTCAATGTGGAACAGAATACTATGTCCCCTGGTAGAGAGATTTCAAGTATCAGCCTATAGGTAGAGTGAAGGTTTTTCTCAAGAAGAAAAGAGATTCTTTCCTTTGTCCCTAAAATCAAAACACATTATCAGGTTTTCTGTTGCTTTTTTCCCCAGCAGTTATGTTTTAATTCCCAATGTGAACTTCTCTGTTTGACATTTAAAGTCCTTCACAACCTGGTTCCAATCTATCTTTATAGTCATGGTCCAGCCAACATGATTTTGTGGATGTATCCTCATGCATAACACTTCCTTTCTGAGCCTTAGCACAGACTGGCCCCTATATACCTATAACACAGGCTTTTCTCATCTCTTAAAATTCCAAGTTTCCTTCAAAACTCAGATCAAATATCTCTTACATTAAGCCTTTTTTGATCTTCCCCATCTACTAGTGACTTATCTCATACTGCTTTATCCCACCTTCTAATTGCCCCAGTGTTCATTTTGTGTATACCTCTTATTTCCTTATGCACATCTCCCAGTAGATCAGAAAATCCTTGAGAACAGGGACTGATTCAGATTCTATTTCGTACCACCAATCTTAGCATAATATCTGACTGTGGATCAATAGATTTAGTAACTGATTATTTGATATAAGGGAAGGTGAATATATAAAAAAATTAATGTGAAATAAAAGCAAAAGGGCAACTAGATGGCACAGTGGATAAAGCACCAGCCTTGGAGTCAGGAGTACCTGGGTTCAAATCCAGTCTCAGACACTTAATAATTACCTAGCTGTGTGGCCTTGGGCAAGCCACTTAATCCCATTTGCCTTACAAAAACCTAAAAAACTAACTAAGAAAAATAAAAGCAAAAACATCAGTTTTAAAAAATGAGGAATAAAAATCATATCATGTATAAATTCCTAATTTGATTATACCTAAGGTCAACATTGCTCATGGCCCCAACTTGTAGTTTTCTATGAACATAAATAGATCTCTCTTCCCCTATGGACCCTTCATGGTCAATCTTTCAGAATGTCCATTCTTAACATTCAAATAAAATGAGAATTTTCATAAATATGAAAGAGAAAAAGATGATAGTTTACAAAATTGTGAATCTCTATTATAGATATTTGTTTTTATTTGAAATGTATATGTTACAAATATCTATTTACAAATAAATAGAATAAATTCAACATGTAACTTTCAAGGCTGCTCTGCTTGTCTGTCATTTTTTTCTAGTCTTTTCTCTGTTCTTTTTCATGGGTTTTTAAAAATATGGTTCAATAACCTTTTCTCTCTTTTCTTTTTGTTGACTACCTTATCCCTAACTCCCCTCTTTCTCTCAAACATCCTCATTGATAAAACAAAAAACTTATAATAAATATACATATTTAAGCAAAAAAATTCCCCTCATTGACCATATATGTACACACACACACATGCACACACACACACACACACACACACACACACACACACTCTCACATTCTTGTAGACCTTGAGTCTCTATAGAGAAGTGGGTAGCATATTTCATCATTAGTCTTCTGAAGTTGATCATTGCATTGAGCAGATTTCTTATAAATTTGTTGTTTTCTTTACAATGCTATTGTATAAATTATTCTCCTGGTTCTTCTTACCTATCAACTGTTACAACTCTTCTCATGTTTCTCTGAAACCATCTCTTTTACCCTTTTTTAAATAGGATAATAATATTTCATCACTATATTATAATTTGTTTCAGTGCATACAACACTGGCCTTGGAATCAGGAGGACAGGAATTGGAATCCAGTCTGACACTAGTTGTGTGACCTTGGGCAAGTCACTTAACTTTGATTGCCTGGCATCCAGGGCCATCTCCAGTTGCCCTGACTCATATCTGGACACTGGACTCAGATGGTTCTGGAGGAGAAAGTGAGGTTGGTGTCTTAGCACTGCACCCCCTCACTCAAACCCAATTCACATGTTTATCATGGCATCACCTCCCTGGTATCATGGTCTTTGAAAATGAAAGATAAACTTTGTCATTACCAATTGTTATTATCAATAGCATTTCATTACCATACCATCAAATTCCATTAGCCATTCCCTGGTCCATGATTACCCCTGTAGCTTCTCTTAGCAAGAAAAGATTGAAATAATTTTTTCCTCTTTATGGAATCTTTTCCTCTTTCTTTGATCTCTTTGGGGCATAGACTTTTTTGTGATACCACTGGGTCAAAGGGTATCCACATTTTTTGTGACTTTGGGGAAAACATCATGTCTGTTTCTTCTTAGCTTCTCAAAGAATTGTCATTCTCCTTTTGGGGGAATTAGCTTTTGCAATCTGGTCAGTGTATAGTATAGCCTCAGTTACTTTAATTTGTATTTCTCTCATTATTTTAGTAATTTGGAACATTTTTTACATGTGATAATTGCTTGTTTAGGTTTATTTCTTTAAGCACTGACTGTTCATATCCTTTAACCATATATATCTTTTGGGGAAATTGCTTTTGTTTTTATAAATTTGAATCAGTTTTTTATAAGAGTCCTTCATCAGAGAAACTAGCTACAAGGCTTTTCCTTCTTCCCCCTCCCAATTAATCAGATCTCTATTTATTTTAACTGTTTTGCTTTCATTTATTCAAAACATGTGGATTTTTTATGTAATCAACATGTTCCCTTCTGTCTTCTATAATCTTCTTTATTATTTATTTCAGTCCATGCAGTTTCCAGACATTTCATAAAAGGGATAAGGATCAAGATGAGAAGAGACTATTAATAATAATAACTCCTGTGTGCCAGACTTTTACAAATATTGCCTCATTTGATCCTCACAACAGTCTCAGGAGGAAGGTGTTTTTATTATACCCATTTTAGGGCAAACAGAGGTTTAGTGACTTGCCCAAGACCCCACAGCTAATAAATGTCTGAAATTGGATTTGAAAATAGATCTTGTCATCAAGTTTGCAGTCCATCTCTTGTAGAGTCCTGGGCTCTACCAGCTCCGCCCACCACCACCTTCGGCAGATCGTGCCTCATTTTCCTGGTACTGAGTCGTGGGAGGCAGAACTCACTAGCATTAGCATGGAGAATCACAAATGACATCCATTTTGTCCTCTCCCCTCTGTGGCCATCTGCAGCCTGGCTGATTATACAAGGCTCCCTCAGGTTTTCCCTTATGGAGATCATGAATGTATTCTCACTCCTACAGGCTTCATCCCCCCCCCCCCCCAGTAGAAATGGACAATGAACCTCTTTCCATGAACAAACTCAACAGTGTCCTGGGCCCTCTTTATTCCTGCTTTTGTTTTGTTTTGTTTTTTTGACAGCACCAGGTTTTGGGGAAAGGCATTTTTAAGCTCCCCTTTGCTCAGTCCCCCTAAGGAAGATGTATCCACTAAAATACTTTTGGAGACGGAAGGCAGGTTGCTTTCAGAGGAACAAGAAAGCAGACTACTTGGGTGAAAATTACAAGCAATAAGGAAGAGTGCGTGTAGTGTAAAATAGCCAGCTCTATAAAATACTGTCCTCTCCAGTTATAAGGCTCCCTCATAAACCATTCTCTGACACATGATAGATGCCCTCTAAGAGCACAGTTTGCTCGCTTCCTGTCTCCTGGTGGTTGGCTCCCGGGGGCACTGGATGGAGAAGACGTCAGAAAGCATTTGGCTTTTGTCTGCCAGTGCTCCTTGTAAGGGAAGGGGGCTGAGGGAGGTTGCAAATATAAGGAAAAGGGCACACAAATTTGGTCCTGGGAGGCTTCCCTCCTGTGGGATTGAATACGGTGCCCCCCCCCCCCCCCCCCCCCCCGCCTTAACCTCCTCCCTGGCCCCACCAAAGGGAAAACAGACTGATTAACTCTTGTAAGGTAGCTGACTATTCTAGTTCTCACAAACAAAAATAGCCCTCCAAAGGCAGATGAAATATCTACTTGCCCTAAGGATGTGGACCCTAGGGATGTGGGTCCTCTGGCACAAAAATGTCCATCTTGAAGATTCTAGTCCTTCCCATCCAGCCCCCCTCCCTTGGCTGTTTGAGATCTGAAAATGTTTAAGTAGGGTTCCTATATCCCCAAGCCCCAACCACAAATAACAATCCAGTCTCTCTCTCCCCTCCCCCTTTCTTAAAATAGGAAATGGAAGTTGCTGGAGGCCAGGTTCTGCTGGTTGAGTAGCTGTGAGCCTGGAGAATTCTTTTATTTCCAGGGAAAACTCCTCATACAAAGGTCAGGCTACATTTGCAATGAGTCAAGTTTTATAGTCCACACATGCATGAAGACCTGCTTGGGAGATAGTGGAAAAGATTCAATTTACCTTTGGGTAGCAATGCTCAAATTCCCATTTAAAAGTCTAAGCCCCCTGATTATTTATTGATGTCTCTCTCTTCATAGCTGTCTGACTCTTACTGGTTGGAAGAAGCTCCTGGGTGCCTAAAGGATTTTTTGAATTAAGTTCTTTTCAGTCATTTTCCCCTCAGGTGTTAACCAATGACACTGTACTTTGACAAAACTCTGTATGTGGGAGCATGTGTACACGTGCATGCGTGTGCTGTGAAATAAGATTAACTTCCAGGAGAGTAGCCATCAAACAGTGGTTATGACATGGTTATTTGGACTTTATTTTTATTTACGGAAAGACGTGAGAATAATGCATGGACGTAATTCATATTTTACAGTGAATATGTCTTCAAATGCCATCAGGCATCACACACATAGGCAATTTCACAAATAGGGCTCTTGCTCCATACCTCTGCCCAATATTCTGGCCACCCACCAATAGATGAAACACCAAAGTTTCATCCTGTACTTAGCTCACCCCAACCAGAGTCCACAAGTCAACTCATAAGGAATTCTCTAAAGGGACTTCCCAGGGATCTAATCTTGACTTGGTCCCTACTTTTTTTATCAGGGCCTTCTAAATGAAGGTATTAGGTTGCATAAAGCTGGGGAGGGATAGCTAATTATTGCAATGAGATAATAGAGCCAGGATTCATAAAAATCTCTCTAAGTTAGATCAAAGATGGGCTGAATCCATCACATTTCATCAAGATGAAATTTAAGAAGGATCAGTGTAGACTCCTAATCTTGGTGACCAAGAAAAAAATCAATTGCACATGACCAGACTTGGTTGAAAAAAGCCCACTTCCTTCTTCTTGGAATTGAGATAAGTGTGCAATCTTGCAGAAGGAATCAGGAAATACAATTCTGTTAGTTGGATTTACTAAACATGAACAGTTAGGTGGTACAGAGGGCATATCACTGGATCTAAAGTCAGATAAAATCTGGCCTCAAACACTTATTAGCTGTGTGACCCTAGGTAAGTCACTTAACCCTATTGGCCTCAGTAACCTCATCTGTAAACTGAGGTGGAGAACAAAATAGCAAACTACCCCAGTATCTTTGTCAAGAAAACCCCCAATTGGGGTCATGGTCAGCTATGACTAGAAAACAATTTACTATTTTCTTGATTACAAGGAAGGATTCTATGAGAATTTGAAAATATATATATATATATATATTATATATATATAATATATATATATAGGGAAATGATTTTAGTGTCACAAATCAGAAAGCAAAAATAAAACTTTTTTAAAGAAAAATCAATACACACAAATAGATTATATAAAATTAATACATTTGAGGGCAGCAAGGTGGTACAGTGACTAGAACATTGACTCTGAAGTCAGCAGGACCTCAGTTTAAATCAGACATTTGATGTGTACTAGCTGTGTGACCTTGGGCAAACCACTTAACCCCCACTACCCCACAAAAAACAAACAAACAAAAAATCAGCACTTCAAGTACAGAAAGGCATAGGTATGGGAAAGAGGAAAAGGAAATAAACATTTATATAGTAGATGTCAGACATTATACTAAGTGATTTATAAATCTTTTTTGCATAATAGTTCATAGAATAAAGATCTGAGTGTTTTAGTGGACCACAAGTCCATATGTTAACAGCATGGTATAACAATCCCCCAAAACAATTTTAAAGCATAACAAAGGAACAATAAGAAAGCAGTGAACGTGAATTAACTTCTTCTATTCTATCCTGGTGAGAACATATCAGGGCATAATACTACATTGTGGTCGCCACATTTTTGAAGATTGTTGACTAGGTGAAATATGAACAAAAGAAGGAGACTAGGATGACAACACCAGAAACCTTGCAATAAAAAGATTAGGTAGAGAAAACTGGCATATTTATAGCCTAAAAAGGTAAAGTTGGAGTGAATTTCAGAACTTCCTACAATTATTTGAAAGGCTATCTTGAAAAAGAGATATTAGTCTTATTTTGTTTGGCCCCAGGAGGTAGTATTAGGAGCAGTTGGTTGAAGTTACAAAGACAAATTTATCAATGATATGTAAGGCTCACAGAATTTTAGAATCTAGGAGTTGAAAAGCATTAAAGGATCATAGACTTGCAACTGAAAGGACGGTAGAAGTCATAAAATCCACTCCCTTATTTTCCAGATGTGAAAGCTGGAGCATAGAAAAATTAAATGACTTGCCCAAGGTCATATTCCAACTTGAATCTTCCTGACTCCATATTCAACACTCTATCCTCTAAGTCAATTAGAGGTCATTTAGTCCAACTTATAACTGACCAAGAATATCCCTGACAAATGGTTACCCAGGTACTGCCTGAAGATCTCCAGCAAAGGAAAATCTAACTCCTCCCTGAAGTATCTCATCTCACCTTAGGACAACTGTAATTATTAGGAAATTTTTCTTTATATTAAGCTAAAATAGATTGTTTTTGCAATTTCAACCTAATGTTAGAAGTTCTCTGGAGAAAAGGAAAACTAGGCAAATTCCTCTAATAGCCTTTCAAATGTATGAAATGACTCCTAACTTGTCCTTTTCCCAACCCCCCCAGGTCTTTTCTTTTCCAGATTAACCAGTTCTAGTTCCTTCAACTGATCCTTGACAGGAGGAATGCTTTGTATCTGTCACTTGAGATTTGAAACCATTCTGTTAAGAGGTGCTGCAACTTGGAAGGCATACTCTCCTATCTATAACTCTACACTATGGTTCTTGCCCCATCAGTAAATATTCTTGCATAAAGACTAATTGATGTTAACTTCTTAAATTAATTTGAGGAATTAATCACTGATTAGAAAATATTGAAGGAGTCATATTGGGGAAATATTAACTAGTGAAGATATTGGGAGGCATATACTGGATGGGTCACATGAATGATAATAGTAGTAGTAGTAGTAGTAGGAGGAGGAGGAGGAGGAGGAGGAGGAGGAGGAGGAAGAAACTCAAGTTTTTAGGGTGACTCTAGAACACTGAAGGAAAAGTACCTGATCTCGGGATTCTGAACTGTCAGTGCAAATGGGAATAGGAATAACAATTGTCAGTGGATAAGTGCTACATTAGAAAAAATCATAATAATTAGAACTCTAAAAATATAATGGGCTGCTTCTCTATTTCTTGAGATCTTTGAGAAGAGTCAGGATGATCATTTCTTGGGATAAAGGGGATTTTGTTCAGGTCCAGAACATGAATCACTGAATATTATTTTTTTTTGAGATAATCAATGTTAAGTGACTTGCCCAGGGTCATATACTAGTAAATGTCTGACATAGATTTGAACTCAGGGCCTCCTGATTCTAGGGTTGGTACTCTATCCACTGTGCAACCTA
Organism: Macrotis lagotis; assembly: GCF_037893015.1. Taxonomy (NCBI): domain Eukaryota; kingdom Metazoa; phylum Chordata; class Mammalia; order Peramelemorphia; family Peramelidae; genus Macrotis; species Macrotis lagotis. The sequence continues at coordinate 309,860,106 of NC_133666.1, forward strand.
ATTGTTCCCTGAACATTCTTTAAAAGGAGAAACCTTGAATTAAATAATTATACTTGGATGAAATTTAATAGGAATAAATATAAAGTCATATACGTATGTAAGGGATAGGCCTGATACCTGTACTCTATTGGATCGGGTTTAATATTGGAACAAAATGAGGCACTTGCAAGTCATTGAACACTTAACAAAAGGAAATTTACTTTATCCAAACCCTTTTCACTTTGCAACACCTGGTCTCACTATATATATATGTATGTATATATCTGATCAGCAAGGCAAGAGTATCATTACTAAGATGGCGACATGAAGGGATCGAGTCTTAGTAGCTCTCTGATAAAAACTCATAAACTAAGGACTCCAACTAAACTTTCGAGAGACAGAACCCACAAAGGGACCCAGTGAGGCAGTTCTCCTACTCAAGGTAACCTGGAAAAGAGCAGAAAAGCTCTGCTCCCCAGGGTCGGAGGGGTGGCCTGCCAGAGGGGTGGCCCACCAGAGCCAAAGAACTTCAGCCTCCCGGAGGCAGCCCCAGGGCACTGGGAGCTGAGGCTCACAGCAGCGGGGGAGTCTCCTGAGCTGCACCCCGAGGAGCACCAGCACAAAGTGGGGGAACAGCAGGGGACCTCTGCCAGAGCAAGCACGTGGAGCCCAGCCCTCGGGGCACACAGCAAGCAGCTGGGTCTTTCTGCAGCCCAAATCCAGGAAACAGAAGCAGGCGGAGCCCCTAAGCAGGAGCCTCCAGGGCATGAGCCCATTGAGCTGAGGGAGGGGAGTGAAGAGAGAGAGAGACTGCAGAGCTCTGTTCTCTGCCTCTGGAACAGGACTCTGGGGCTCTGACCACATTCAGATCCTGATCCCAGTCTAGGCCCCCCCATAGAACAGCAGGGCCCCCCCACCTCGGTCCCATGGCAGAGCGGGGCGCTTATGGTCATTCACAGACCAGGAGGGAGGACAGAGCCTCACACACTGAGACCCTTGTGGGAGTGTCCCAAAAGCCCAGGAAGCACCCTAAAAAAAAACAGGTTTAGGCTGGGAAAATGAACAAGCAAAGAAATAAGAGGAAGACCATTGAGAAATATTTTGCAAATGAGCCCAAAAAGGATCAAAATACTCAGTCTGAAGATGAGGAAGCACAAGCTCCTGCATCTAAAGACTCCAAGAAAAACAGAAATTGGGCTCAGGCTATGATAGAGCTCAAAATAGACTGAAAATCAAATGAGGGAGTTGGAAGAAAAACTGGGAAAAGAAAGGAGAGAGATGCAGGAAAAAAACATGAAAATGAAGTCAGCAGCTTAGTCAAGGAAATCCAAAAAAATGCTGAAGAAAATAGCATGCTAAAAACCAGCTTAGGTCAAATGGACAAAACAGTTCAAAAAGTTATTGAGGAGAAGAATGCTTTAAAAAGCAAAACTGGAAAGATGGAAAAAGAGATAAGAAAACTCTCTGAGGAGAATAAATCCTTCAGACAAAGAATAGAATTCAGGGAGATTGATGAATTTACCAGAAATAAGGAATCAATACTTCAAAACCAAAAAAATGAAAAATTAGAAGAAAATGTGAAATATCTCATTGAAAAAAACAACTGATATAGAAAACAGACTTAGGAAAGATAATTTTAAAATTATTGGAATACCTGAAAGTTATGATCAGGAAAAGAGCCTTGACATCATTTTCAAACAATTACTACAGGAAAATTGCCCTGATATTCTAGAAGCAGAGGGCAAAATAGAAATGGAGAGAATCCACCGATCCCCCAGAGAAAGAGATCCCAAAAAACCAACCCCTAGGAATATTATAGCCAAGTTCCAGAACTCCCAAGTCAAAGAGAAAATATTACAAGCAGCCAGAAGGACACAGTTCAAATATCGTGGAGCTGCATTCAGGATCACACAGGACTTAGCAGCAACTACATTGGAAGCTCGTAGGGCTTGGAATACAATATACCAGAAGGCAAAAGAGCTTAGAATGCAGCCAAGAATGAACTACCCAGCAAGGCTGAATGTCCTCTTCCGGGGAAAAAGATGGGCTTTCAATGAACCAGGGGAATTTCAAAGGTTCCTTTTGGAATGGCCAGAGCTAAACAGAAGGTTTGATCTTCAGATACAGGACTCAGGTGAAGCATGGAGATTGGAGGAGAGGGGGTAAATATGAGGGACTTAATGAGGATGAACTGCATGTATAGAAAAATGATACTGATAATATTCATATGAACCATCTCAGTTAATAGAGCAGGTAGAGGGAGCTTTTATAGTTGAAGCACAGGAGAAAGCTGAATTTGAAGATAAAATATGATGTAAAAATGGAGTCAATAGGAAAAAAGGGGAAATGGAAAGGGAGAAAGAAAAAGGAAAGGGGGAATAGTCCAAGATATTTCACATAATAAGATTTTTTTTATTACAATGAGCTATTGCAATGATATGGAAGGGGGGAGGCAAGGGGGAATGAGGGAACCTTTGCTCTCATCAGAGATGGCTAGGAGAGGAAACAGCAAATATACTCAATGGGGTATAGACATCTGGAGTAAGAAGGAGGGGGGAGCAGGGGGAAGGGGTGGGGATGTGAATAAAGGAGGAGAGGATGGACCATGGGGGGAGAGTGGTCAGATATAACACATTTTCTTTCTTACTTCTTGCAAGGGGCTGGGATTGGATGGCCTGCCCAGGACCATAGGGCCAGGTGGATTCTGGGCCTAAGGGGTGGTATGGGGGCTCAGGGCTTCTTGGCCCCAGGACCAAGGATCTGTCTGCTGTGCCACTCAGCGACCCTACAGCAGAATCAGAGTGAAAGGAGAGAGAGAAAATATAGTACACGGTAATGGAGAAATAAGAAAGGAGGGAGTTGCGATCAGCAATGGCAACAGTGGAAAAATATGGAAGTAACTTTTATGATGGACTTATCATAAAGAATGTGATCCAGTCACCACAGAGTTTATGGTATTGGAACAAAGACTGAAGCACATTTTTTGTTATTATTATTTGGAAAAGGGTGCAGGGCAAATGGGGCTGGGTGGCCTGCCTGGGGCCACATAGCAGAATGATCTTTGGGTGTCTGAGGCCGGATTCGGACCCAGGTGCTCCTGGCTCAAGGGCCAATGCTCTGTCTGCCACCCAGCCACCCCTACTATTATTACTATTTTATTTTATTTTGGGTCTTTTTTTTTCTTTTCTTCTTTTTGGTTTTTGCAGGGCAGTGGTGATCAGGTGGCTTGAATGTCACATGGCTGGGTGATTATTGGGTTTATGAGGCTGGAAATGGACTCAGGTGCTCGTGGCTCCAGGGCTGGTCCTTCATCCATTGCACCACCAGGCCATACCTGCAATTATTACTATAATTTTTTTTATTTTAATTTTTTTCTCTCCCCTTTACTTTTTTGCCCAAGCAAGTCTATCTATATTCATGGGGGGAGGGGTATTTTGTTTACTTGTAAACAAGTATATTTTATTAATGTAAAAAAAAACATTTGTACGAAATGAGAATAAAAAAAATTTAAAAAAAGAGTATCATTACTGCATAGTTTTCAAACATCCATCAAGCTGGAAGAATCCTGACCATGTTCAGTAGGATTATATAGACCCTTAGGCAACCAGGGAACAGCACCAAGGGCAGGCAAGGACCAATCAGGACCCAAGATGGATTTATTGCCTTTTAATTTATGTTGTAGAAAAATTGGGGACTGGGAGAGCCCTGGTCCTATCACACTGGACTCAAAAAGTCAAGTTCACATGTACAAGATGAGTAAGATATGGTTAGAAAGCATTTACACTTAGTATGGCCTGTAGGATTTTGGGAAAGTCACTTAACCTCTTGGGATCTCATTTCCTCATCTGTAAAATATAGAGTTGGAAATCATGGAAGCCTTTTCCAACTCTTAATCTATAATTTTATCATCCAGTCATCCCATATGGCTAATGAAATCCTTTGCAACTCTCAAATTCTGTGATTCTAAAATTCTGAACCCACCTTTTAGTTTTCTTTTATGTGTTGTCTTCTCCCACCAGACTGTATGCTCCTTAAGGGCAGGGTCTGCTTTTCTCTTTTATATTTGCATTCCATTGCTTAGCATAGTGTATGCTACACAGTAGATGCTTAATAAATATTCATTGAGCAACTGATAGATAGGGATTTATCAGCTATCCAACAGGAAATTCTGAAACCAAGAGATACCTAATGACCTTCATGAAAATAGAACTGATGACCTTCAACTCAACCAAGTAGATTTCAACCATGAACCAAAAGATTATAGAGAGAAGTATTAGACATTTAACAGCTTTAGCGAGCAGTTATTGGTGGGCTGACTTTTGCTAATGGAAAATAAAAAGACAGATGGGTTTTGCCAAGAACACAGAATTAGTCTCATCAGGAGTACACAGGATAAGCATATTACAGCTCCTGAGTTTTTTAAACAATAAATATATTTTATAAGCAATAAATATCTGTATATCAAATGCTTTCATAGCTCTGTTCAAATTTCAAAGACTCATACTGTTAGGATCACGTTCAAAATAATGTTTGTTGAATAAATACATGTCTTCACTATAATCCTGTGAGATAGGAAAAACAAACAGAACATACATACTCAGAACTGGAGGAGACTTTAGGGGTTAATTCAGTCTATTCTATTCCTGACCAAGAGTTTCCTCTACAGCATCCCTAACAGGTGATCATTTAGCCCTCATCTTAATGCTTCCAGATGCCAGAGTTGGGGGTGGAATCATGGTACCTCCTAAGGCAGCCCAATTGCACTTCGGGATGACTATTGATTAGATTTTCCTCCCTAATAGTTCATATTATTATGGCAGTTTGCTTACATTTTATCAGTTGATATATAATACCAAAAATGTCAAGGAGGCAGTGTGGTATTAAAAAAAAAGAACTTAGGGTATGGAACTGGAGAATCTAGGTCCAGATTCAATCTCTGACAATTAAGTGATTCCTGTGATCTTGGGCAAATCATTTAGTCTTTATTTCCTCATCTGCAAAATAGTTAGATGAGACTATATGGTCTCTGAGAGTTCCTTCAAGCTATAGATCTATGATTTAATTATCATCTTTATTTTGCAAATGAGAAAACTGACCTACTGATTCCCAGGTCCATGCTCTACCATCTATATATACAATATACACATATATACAATATATATATATATATATATATATATATATATATATATCTGCTTTTATATATTATGTGCTGCCTTTTGTCTATGTACAATTTATCCCTTCTACATAATGGGAGGTAAGGGTGCAATGCCCCTGTGTTCTGGTAAATCCATGTAAAATTTTTTTGGCCTTCCCTTCATACCAGAAAAGAAATGTTTGTGGGGTGTTTACAATAACTTATTGAAAAATCTGGGTTGAATATTTGGTCATAGGTTTTATCAAACAATAATATGTAGTATAAAATACAATACATATATTTTATGCATTTCTGAGTTTCTAAGCCTTCACATTTTTGTCTGTGGCTTCTACAAAACTCTCCCAAAATTCCCATTTAATTTCTTATGCTGACCCACGATATATGGAAACTGTGACTGAGGAAAATCATTCATGTGAACTTCACTCCAGTGAGGCAGGGAATACAATGATTGTTAACAGGTTTACCTTGTAAGCAGTAAGGATGACCATAAGTCTCTCAGCACTCTACCCTTGATGGTCATGTCCTCAGTCATTTGTCTATGAGTATCTATATATTGTGACGTGTCCCTCATACTCTCATTAGCTGACCTTCTCATTGTTTCTGCTTTCAGAATAGTTTTAATCACTCAAATCTCTGTGATTATAGACATCAGTTTAATTCAATTAGCAAAATCATGATTAAAAAAATAAAACAAGAAATCACTTGCTGCTTTTTATCATAGACCTTCAGGGAAATTTAGGACCTTGGACTCAGTAAGGCTCCAACTCTTTAAGCCAACAGATTACAGATTATTATGAGAAGATTAGGCAATGTCATTCTGTCTGACCTTATCAGCCAGCAAGTGATAATAGAATGACTTTTGCCAAAGGAAAAATCACTTCCTGGAACATTTCAAATGCTTCCTAGCTTCAAACCCCTAATGTGCCCTAATGTGCCCCTATTTTGTTAAGGTTTGTTTCCATTTTCCTTACTGTCCTTAGCTGTGAGGACCTGGAAGTTCAATGTCTTATAACAGACTTCCAGTCTCCTGGTAAATCAGGAGGGTGAGAGGGTTGTTTAAACCCAAAGCATCTGGAATTTTAGGTGATACAATAGATTGAGAATTGAGCCTGTGATCAAGACCTCAGTTCAAATTTAGCTTTAAACATTTGCTATCTGTGTGACCCTAGATAAGGTATTCAACCTATGTCTGCCTCAGTTTCTTATCTAAAATGAGATTAATAATAGCATCTACCTCCAAGGTTGTTTGAAGAGAAAATGAGAAAATATTTATGAAGCATGTCGCAACCCTTAAAATGCTGCACAAACACCAGTGATTATTATTCTTTATTGTTATCAGGGTTGGAGAGTGCTATAAGAGCTTTTGGGGATGTCCATGATCACAACTAAAGGAAGGGCAGGCCTCCTGGGAACCTTCTCTGGTAGTCTGGCTTTGCCATTATCTGTCCTTGCATCAAAAAGGGGCCCTGTTCAAATGTACTAGAGACCTATAGGATGTTCCTTGACTGTCACAAATTTAATATGGACAGCATAGTTAAATGTGAGTTCTAACTACCATTTCTCTTTCTCTCACCTAAATGTACATGTGTCATTCTTTACTTGATGCGATTCTCATAGGACAACCAGCCTAGGTTATGCTGGCAATGAAGCCAGGATGTTTCAATGGATAGAGCTGGAGTCAAAGGTTCTGAATTCAAATTCTACCTGTATCAAGTATTACCTGTGTGATTTTGGGCTAATCAAGACATTTAGGCCTCAGTTTCCTCATCTGTAAAAATAAGGTGGTTAGACTAGAATATCAGTAAGGTCCCTAACAGATTAAGATTTTTAATTCTGATTCGAATGAAGTTGTCCCAGTTCTAGCATCCTCATGGAAACACTAGCCTCAAAGAGCATTTTGCCTACCTATCATTAACCCTGTTTGACATTGTTTTGCAAAAGTCCTTTGATATAAGGGAATCCTCCTGGGAGGATCCTTGCTTACTAGAATTGGGCTGACAGCACCATGCCTCCCCAGCTTGGGTGTGGTGAACAGATTAAGTCCTTTTTACATCTAAGAAGAGATCCATGGGTCAACCAGGTCCATTGGAAAACAACCCCTTAAAGAATTTGGATGCTGAGAATAACATGTTAAGCAATAGAAATTGGTTCAAAGCCTTATTGCAAATAATGAGGGGGGAGAGAGAGAGAGAGAGAGAGAGAGAGAGAGAGAGAGAGAGAGAGAGACAGAGAGACAGAGACAGAGACAGAGACAGAGACAGACAGAGACAGACAGAGACAGACAGAGACAGAGACAGAGACAGAGAGACAGAGAGAGAGAAAAGGGGAACCGATTTACAACTCAGGCTTACACACTAGCATATAGTTCACATAAAGGTGGTACTTTGTTGGAAAGCACAAAGACATGGGTTCATTCAGCAGGAAGGATGTGCTCCAAGGTGATCTTCTGAGAATGGCATTGTCATTCTCTGATTATGGGAGGGCCTTCTGGATCTGACTGATTTGTATATCAGGGGTTAAGACACCTAGGGGACTTGGAAGGTTTACATATCAGGGAGAAAAACAAACTGGTAGTTGACAAGATATCATTTTGGGGCACATTGCTGTCCTAATTTTGGAAAAATATGATTGTCAATATTTTTCCATGAATATGCTCTATAAATTTATAACTTCCCTTAAGGGAAGATCATCAAGATGGACCTAAAGACCATCAGATTTAATCTTTTTCTATTAACAATTCTTTTTTTATTTTAAACTTAAATACAAAATAAGAAAAGGGGCGGGGGGGGGGGGGGGACATTGCCAGGGCGACAGAAGAACATAAGAGAGGATTCAAAGGCTTAATCATTAAATGGTGGTTTCCGTACATAGATTACCCATAAGGGGGGAAACTGTTTATGGTGGTCTTAAGACCACCAGACACTATCTTACTTTTAGATATATGAGGAAACAGATGTCCAGACAGAAGTAAATTTCCTAAGACTACACATAAAATTAATGGCACAATCAGAGCTACAATTCTCATCTCCTGTTTCCTAGTCCAACATTTCTTCCATATGGTCTTGCCAACTCCATCCATAATATTGAATTTGAGCCCATACTTCAGTGGTTTAAAGCAAAAATGCCAGAGTTCTCTTTCCTGAATTCCTCTTTACCCCTAATATCTGCCCAACCAGAGATAAGACTCCTGATTGAAAGAAAGTCAAGACATTTTTCATTTTGGAGATCCTTGTGTCAGCTTAATTAGGTGATTTTTGCCTTTAATTTCCTTCTTTCTTCTTTCTTTAGGTATTATCCCATTTTTAATGCCTCATTCCTCACTGCCTCCATGGGGACTAGTGCTTTCCTGATATCTGATCTTTTCTTGGAAGGAAGTATGTATCTATATCTGTAATCTATGTGTGTGTTATATCTATATTGCATAATAATATATAATCTATGCTGTATAATAATATATAATCTATGCTGTATAATAATAAAAACATATATAATATAAATATATCATCTCTTATTGTATCATATTAATATAGGAATGTTAACATAGGATATTGTATATATATAGAAATCAAATGAAAATGCACTACTCTGCAAAAAGTCATATTAGTCAAAAGAAATGAATCTCTAGTGCTGAGAATTTCAAGCACATTAGTTTTGGGAGTTTAGGGGGACCCTTTCCGTGTCCCTCAAATCATTCCATGTAAGGGTGCCGTCTATCTATTCCAACAAGTCAGGCTGATGCAGGTCTCACTCTCAGCCCTTCCTCAACCCCCCAGCACTAACAAATCTCACCATCACCCTTGCCCCATTCTGCCGCTTATTTGTTTGTCTCCAAGGCTTGAGCAATAAAGATATTGTCATTGAAGAAGCTCAAGTGAACAACAGCCCTCTTGTCCTGGTGACAATATTGATAGTGACAGGTGGTGGGGCCGGCCCTGCACCTTGGCTATGGCTGTTTGCTTCCCCAGACACAAGGTTAATAGGGATATGCATTTCCAGTCTGACCTGCTTATTGACACACTTTCATTTCACTTGTTTTTAAGCATCAGGAGATTAAAACCCCCACTGAAAGGTTAAAGGAAGTGTGACTACATTTAAGAAAGGAAGAGGAATAATTGAATTGGTAGAGTCATTGGAATATTAAATAATAAAAATTATAATGACACTGCCCTGCCAATGATATCATTGGACAAATGAGAAAATCATGGCAGATGGGCAGGTTTCCAGAGGTGGAAGGCAGTCTAGGAATTCCTGTTCCCATTAAAAATGAGGTTGGCTGCTCAGATTCACATGGTATTGGGCTTTGGGCCAGAATTTGGGATACCATTCTCCTCCTGGGTACAGTATCATCACTCAAATTCTTGCCAGCTTACAAGATGATTTAATGTCAAAGATTATTGGCATAATCATTTTCTCTTCTCTGTCTCTCACCTCTCATGGTCAATTATTCCCATTCTAGCTATTGTGCTGGGTGCTGGGAATATGAAGGTAAAATTAAAACAGTCCTTACTCTCATGGAGCTTACATGTTTTCAAGGGAAACAAAATGCATATAGTTAGGTTTATGTAAAAGATGTATGAAGGCAAATTTAGAAGGTGAGACATTAGCACTTGGGGATGATCAGAAAATAGCTAATCAGTTGATTACAGCTCTTGCATTCATTTTTGTTCAATATTACCACTGTTACCACCTTAGTAGAGCCCCCCTTTACTATCTGCCTCTATCAGTGGTCTCCAAATTGGGTCACATAAATGTAGCAGGTTGTGGCATGGCCCCAAGAGCTATGGTTTGATTCCAACAGGAAACCATTAAAGAGAGGGAATATAGATCTGATCGCTACTCCCCTGTGATAAACCAATCGTGGGACTTGCCTCCAAATCAATTCTACTTTTGTCCTCTAGTTGGCTACATGTGACTGTGCAATCTCCAAACCTCTTCCCTTCTGGCAGAATGTAGGATCCTTAGGAGGGACCACAATCTGGGCAACTTTGCAGGTACTAATGGGAAAATTTCCTCCTGCTCCTGATCAGAGCACCCAAACATTGGAGAGTATTGATATCATGTCCTCCCATCTCCTCTCTTTTAATTTTTTTGGTAGGGCAGAGTTTAACAAACAAGAATTGAATAGGTTACAATATACATCACTCTTCATTGCAAATTTCATTACATAATCTTTCTGCTACTGAAGCCTAACTTCTCTATATCTGTGAGGTCCACTGCTATTCTTTTAGGCTCAGGTTCTTGATCTCTTTATCCTTGACTCTATGATCCTCAAAATTATTAATGATCTCTAATTTGTCAATTTACCAGCCTTTGTTCAATCTCATCCCTCTTGAGCATCTGTAGCATTTAACAATATTGTCCACCTTTTCCTCCTGGGTACTTATTTTTTCTCCCTGGACTACTGAAAATGATGGAGGTTCCCTGCCCAGAAAAACTCTCATATTCACTCACTTTAAGAAACAAATCATTGGAAACAGAATTTTCTAACCTATAAAAAAATCTTTAAAAGAACTTCAGTAAATTTTTAATCTATTTGTTAAAAATATAAATTATAACATTCTGATTAATTTGCAAGTACAGTTGATTGACATCAAGAAAAATGAACACTAATTAATTTTTTAAAAATTATTTTAAACAAAAATAGAAATGAGAAAAGAAAAAAAAACATTGCCATGTATATAGCAGACATAAGGATTGAATATAAAGCAATACATTTTCATTTCAAGAAAGTTTACATCATAAATACTACTACACATTGTTTTCAAAGCTGCCCAGCTTTTCTTTGCTTCTTGTAGTTTTCTTTTGTTCTCTGCTGTATACTTTTTACTATATTTCCCTTCCCTCCATTCCCCCCCTTCAAAGAAGGCTAGAATTAAGTGCAGACATATATAGATGACATCTATAAACATATACTTACACATATCTATGCTTATTTCCACTTGTCATCTGTTTCTCTGAAGGTGGATAGCATCTTCTGTCACAAGATCAGGTCTTTAAAACAACCAACTCAACATTTCCTACATCACAGCAATATTCCAACCCAGTCACATCCTATCTGAGAAATTATCTGTTAAGTTTTCCCCAATTTTCTGCATTCCTTATATTCTCAGCTGTATAGGTTTCATTTACACAAGAAAAAATTAATTTAAAGTAACCAAAATTATACATTTTAACTTCAACAATGCTCTTACCTTATAATATATAGTCTTATGTCTGATACCATCAAATCTGCTTTCTTTATATAGTTTGAAATTCCTCACCTTTAGTTCTTTGAATAGTAGCTGAATTTCAACAAAAATTTTTGCATGGAGAGTGGCAATGAAGTATCTTGATTTAGAAAATGCAATCAATAATGCATTTCTTCCTTTGGATCTAATCTCTTTATGAGGTATTTTTTCTGACTATGAGAGCCATGATTTTATGCTCAAAATATTATTTCAATGTTATTTTTTCTTTTAATTTTTATTTTTTGCAAATGTTTTGTAAAGTACATGAAGATTAGTACAGAGGCATATATATATATATATATATATATATATACATAATGTGCACATTATATATATAATTTATAAGTATTGAGAGTACATGTTCAAAATTATTTTATCGCTAGGGTGCATGATCAAAAGAGTTTGAAGATCCTTGATTTGACCATAGAAGCAACAATGTTCTTCTTACCCTTGCGCATACTTGATCTGTATACAGTGGATAGAGCACTGGCCCTGATGTCAAAGGGGACATGAGTTCAAATGTGAACTCAGACACTTACTAGCTATGTGACCTTGGGCAAGTCACTTAATCCTAATTACCTCACATCCGGAGCTATCTCTAGTTATCCTGATTCATTTCGGAGGATGGGTCAAGAGAAAAAAATGAGGTGACTTAGCACAGCACCCCCTCACTCAAATTCAATTCATGTGCTCATCATGGCATCACCTCTCTAATGTCATTGTCTCCTTCTAGAACAAAGGACAAACTTCATTCCACTGTAACCAAATCTTTCTTCTGTACAGATCTGGTCTTGTCATATCTCTATTCAACATCTTCAATGATTTCAAATTGCCTCCAGATTAAATGTCAAATGCTTTTTTCTTGGTATTCAAGGTCCCTGCAAAGCAACTAGGCTCCATCTTTCCAGCTTTAATTCCTCCTTCTTACCAGAATATTCTCTGATCCAACTAAAAGGAACTATTTTCTCTACCTTGAAAATTTGTTGTGCTTGCTAACTTCCACATCTTTGTTCCTGTTGATCCTTATCCTTACAATGTCCTTTCCCCTTTTAAATTCCTACTCATCCTTCAAAGTTGAACTCATATACTACCTTTTCCCATGAAACTTTTTCTGATGCCCATTGTGGACAAGTTTTTGTTGCTGTTGCTGTTTTCCCCACTCAAACTTGATGTAGCCTTTCCTTGTACATCTTAACTTATTTGATATTCCACCAGGCAAAGACCATATTTAAAATAAACTAGACACCAACATAATGTTCTTCATATATCAGGAGTACAATAGGCATTTAACGATATACAGTCATTAAGCAGGGATTCCATATTTACAAATTCATCTATTTGCAGTTCCCCAAATCATTACTCACAGTTTCTCAAGTCACTTGAGGACATGGGCAGAATGGGGAAAAATGGACAATCCCAGCTGAGGCTGAACAAGAAGGTGCTGGGCTAACTGTTTTGACTTTCACTCAAGAAAGAAGTTAACTTTTTTGTGGTGTATTTAGTTCTATTTTGCATTTTTGCATTTTGTTGGTGATTTTGTTGTATAAAATGACCCCCAAGTATAGAGCGGATGAACTGCCTACTATTCCTAAGTCTGAGAAGTTGTACTATGCCTTATAGAGAAAATACATGTCTTAGATAAGTTCCATTCAATCATGAGATGTATTTCCATTGGCCTTGAGTTCAATGTTAATGAATCAACAACACAATATCATCTATGCAAGTAAATGTTAAATGTACGTATGCATGTACATGTAACACAAAATAGTTTCAAGAGAGAGCAGTGCTAAAAATTGGGAAAATCAAGATCATGACTAAGAGAGAGTGCCTAAGATCATACACACACACACACACACACACACACACACACACAGAGAATATATAAATGTTTTGTTATTCAGTCATTTTATGGTATCCAACTCTTCATGACTTATTTGGGTTTTATTGGTGAGGATAATTGAATGGTTTGCTATTTCCTTATACACCTCATTTTACATATAAGGAAACTGAGACTAATAGGGTTAAATGACTTACCCAAGGTCACCCAGCTAGTAAGCATCTGAGGCCAGATTTGAACTCAGGAAGATGAGTTTTCTGATACCAGATGTGGCACTGTGCAGTATGACACCACTTAACTATCCATATAAATATTTGCTATCATTATAACTATAATTTTCTCTGCCATAAAATGCAAATTACTCACCTTAGCATAGAAAATTCTCCATAATCTTGTTGATACCTACCTACCTTTCCTGACTTACTGCATATTATTCTTTTTCATGCTTCAGCCAAACGAACCTGAACTTAATATGTCTCCTTTTTCCATGCCTTTGAACAGACCTGGCATTTCTTCCTCATTTCTGCCTTCAGAAAAGCCTAACTTCCTTTGAGGCATAGTTCAGGAATAATCTAATCAAAGCATTTCCCAAACATGTGGGTTTTTGTGTTCTCAAATATTCTTGTATTTATTTATCTATGAATATGCTTCCTCCCTTACCTCCCTCAGTAAAATGTAAACACTAGGAATGCAGCAACTGGGTAGTTTTTGTCATTGTTTCCCCAGAGTGGTTGGGATGTAGTAGGCAATAAGTACTTGTAGAATTAAATTGAATAAATCAATGTTTGCAATATAATTGTTCAACTAGAGAATGGAGGCAGTCCTCTTTTAGGCATGCCCAACGCCAGTCAAAGAGGCAATATCAGAGCAGTGATGTCTCCAAGATCACACTCACTAGTGCCTCATTTCTATCAGTAATATCTGTGGCCAATGAGTAAACTGTATTAATAAGATCAAGGGGAAGATTTGAATCCCAAGATTCACCGCCATAGAACCATAACTATCTTATTTTTTAGGTTTTTTCAAGGCAAATGGGGTTAAGTGGCTTGCCCAAGGCCACACAGCTAGGTAATTATTAAGTGTCTGAGACCGGATTTGAACCCAGGTACTCCTGACTCCAAGGCTGGTATCCACTACGCCACCTAGCCGCCCCCATAACTATCTTTCTATGTTAGAAAATCTTTCAGTGTGATAAAAAGGAAGGGAATTAAAGTAAGTAAAACCAAGAAAATAACTCACCATGACTATAATAGTGTAAAATGAAAAGAACAACCATCACAAAAAAATCAGAAATGAGTGTTGCCAAATATGAAAAGCAAGTTGGCTCCAAACCCCAACTGTTCATCTCACAAATGGATGTTGCACTTGGTCATAAGGGAAACTAGTGAGAGACTGTGGATGACTCATTGCAGTGCCATCCCTATAATGTGATAAATAAATCAAAGTGTAATTTTACTGATAGTGGTTAAAAGTAATAATAATAATAATAATGCTAATAATAAATAGCAGTTAAATGGTACAGTGGATAGAATGCCAGCCCTGAAGTCAAGCTGACGTGAGTTCAAATTTGACCTCAGACACTTACTAGCTATATGACCTTGGGCAAGTCATTTAACCCTGATTGCCTCATATCCAGGGTCATCACTAGACATCCTGATTCATATCTGGTCACTGAACCCAGATGGCTCTGGAGGAGAAAGTGAGGCTGGTGACTTAGTACAGCACTTCCTCACTCAAATCCAATTCATGGCATTACCTCCCTGATATCATTTCATTCTTCTTTGAGAATGAAAGACAAACTTCATCAATAATAGCAACAAGAATATAGGGCCTACTAAGTGCTAAATGTTTTATAAATATTGCACACCATTGGTATATGTGAAAAACACTAGGTAGAAAATATTTCAATGACCCTAAAAAGTATACTCAATTCTCCACTGATGAAAATCAGAGTTCCTAAGTATGATGTGTGCAAGAATGTAGGGTTGAAAACACCATCCATGCTCAGTGACAATGAGTTCACAATGAGGCATTCATGCACAGAAGATAATTATCAATGCAACGTGCTTTGAAGGTCTGTGAAAGACTCTCTAGCACCAAAACAGCTCTCCCTCCAATGCCCCCCAATCTTCCCCACTGAGATCATAGCTCTGGATTAAGATATGCTATTTTCTGGAGGTGTGGTTGAAAGACCAGTCTCTTTGCTAGTCCAAAAATGCAATGTTAGTGCATTCTTGCCTTCTTCATTAACATCAAAAGATAATGGATGGCCAATAATAATTTTAGCTAACATTTATATATAATATCTCATTCCAGCCTTACCACAACCCTATAAGATAGATGCTATTGGTTTAACCATGATGCAACTAAGAATAGTGAGACTCAGAAATATTATTGAATTGGCCAGGATCATATGGCCAGTGAGTGTTAGAAAAGTAAATCCAAGTCCTCCTGACTCTAGATTTAGCAGCCATTCTATTCTACCCATTGTCCTTATTTTTCCTTCCATATTCACTAAATCCTCCAAGTGGGAGCTTAAGTTCCACAACTCTAGGAAACTCCTCTGAGTCCTTTAGTCTTTACTGATCTTTTCAATATCTATGGAAATTATTTGTGAATAGAATACTGACCCTGGAGTCAGGAGGACTTGAGTTCAAATTTGACCTCAGATACTTACTAGCTCTATGACCTTAGGCAAACTACTTAACCCTGATTGCCTCCAAAAAAATAGAATTGTAGACTTCCTAGGTTATGCAATTTAGTACTAGGATGTACTGTACATTAAACAGTAGCTCAGGGGAATTAGTCTTGTTTCCCCCTCTATGGGGGCAGGAAAGGACTAGCTATCTCCTAGGGAGACTGGGCACCATAAAAACTTGGACCAGCTGCAAAAGCATTAACAGTCAACTAGATGAGTTCTAGATGAGTCGAGTGTTGTACAAGTGAGTAGATGCAATGGATGTCCTAGTACTCCCGGATGCAGCAAGGAGAGTATGAGGTACCTGACTAGCAGTGAATATCTGCTGAGAGAGGGAGGAGGATTATAAAAACAGGCAAAGAAGATCTCTGAGGTGAATGCTGGGTTACATTGGAAAGGAACTTGGAACCAAACCCAGATAGAAATACAGGATTATTTACAAAAAAAATAATAATAATAGTTATATCTAACATTTATATTTGTAAGCTTCTTTAAAATTTGCACCATCCCATTTGACCCCGATAAAAACCTGTGATCAGGGGCTATAATTATCTTCATTTTACAGATAAGGAAACTGAGGCAGTTAGGTGCAGTTAGGTGACTTGGCTGAGGCAGTAAGTGACTGAGACAGGATTCAAATTTAGGTTTTCCTTATTCTAATCCTCCATTCCACTTCTATGTCACCTAGGTCCTTCCTATTGAGGATGAAGAAGTAGATCACTTATTCTAAATTCTTCTGAATTACCTTGAGGTAGGGGCTCTAAGGCAAAAGGTGAAGGGGAAAGCCCTTTATGTCCTCTCCCTACATGGAAAATGTGGGTTTTAGGTTGCTACCCCGAATTTAGGAACCTTTGTGTTTCTGGGTTGTGCCTCCAGAGGGGCCAGATCTGGAGGGAGACAGGCTTCAGATGTCTTCTAACTCATTTTATGAATAAAGAAACTGAGGTTCAAGGAGGATAACTGATTTTTTTCAAGGACCTACAAACAGAAAGCAGAGCCCAGCAAGGAGCTAAATCCATTTCTGCTACCTCTAGAACTCATTGCCTCTCTGACAGGATGGATCAGATAAATAGCTGTCACTCTGCCTCACAGAATTGGTCAGTTGGGGTCTCTAGTCTGGGCAAGAGGAACCTCCTTCTATCCCTCTTTTATGAAATGAATATTAAGGAAACTAATCATTCTGTTAATCCTCTCTAGCCTTTATATTTATAAAGCTTTACAGGGGAGATGTTAATAATTCATTTCATTTAATATCATCCTTTCATAAAACCCTTTTATTTTTCAAAGTTTGTTTTCTAAATTGTTATTTCATTTGTTCCTTATAACCTTATGAACCTTATAATCCTTATAAGAGTTGGGCAGGATTATTATCTCCATTTTACAGATGAGGAAACTGAGGCCATAAGCAGCAAAATTATTTGCTCCAGGGCATACAGCTCATGTCAGAGCCAAAGCACTGGGTTCCCACTCCAGTGTTCTTTCCACCAATTCATGCCATGTCTCCCTCTATCTAATAAAGCTTCTCTCTGGGTTTTCCCTAGAGGACTGGGATAAAAGTAACAACATTAAATGTGTTTTATTAGTGCTTAATGGTGTCCTTTTAATAGGCTCAGATTAATATCCAAGATAAGAGCTGAGTCATTGTTACCTAATTGCAGGGAGCCTAGGGAAGTTCCATAAAGGGAAAGCTGAGCCATGTCATCATGCTTATTTATATTTTACCCACCTAAGTTCTATCTAAACCCACACTTCATTAATTATAATGAGCAGACTGAATCATTTCAGAGTCCTCAGTTTTTGCCAGCTAGTTTCTAGTCAGCTTTCACAAGTTAATTTGTGATCTGAGTTACTTCAAAATTGTTAAGGAGAAGCAGGAGACTGAATAACTAAACGAAGAGCTATAACCAGGAGTAGCTGCAAACTGGGGTCTTTCTATTGCAAAGGTCAATGAATCTATCATCTCATCCAGGTCGTCATTTCCTCTACTAGTGGATCCAGGTCTTCTCATCCTCTGTGGTTCCCATTCATGTCCTCCTACAAATCCTTTTTAGAGACTGTATCCAATATCCTTGAGGTCTTCCTTCAGGCATTTTCATATTACTAAATATTTTGTATTATTCAGTTCTGTTCTATTCCATTCCAAGAAGGGTAATCTATACTTGCTATTTTTCACTTCCTCAACATCACTATTCTAGTCTCCTTTATTCTAATCTATTCTCCCCTATTCCATACCAAGAAAGGGTATATATTTGATACCTCTATTTCCTCATCACTTTCTACCCTAGTTTAATTTAATTGAGTCTATATATTTCATTGGACTTCAATACTTCATTGAATCTGTGATCTAAACAATGTGGGTATTCCCTCCAGTTGTCTATGATTCTTTCTGATGTTTGTTCTGTTCTCTTCCTTACATTTAAAAATGCTTCAGTGTTTCTCTTTCTTTCTTTCTTTCTTTCTTTCTTTCTTTCTTTCTTTCTTTCTTTCTTTCTTTCTTTCTTTCTTTCTTTCTTTCTTTCTTTCTTTCTTTTTTGGCTACCCAATGCCTAAACACTCTCTCCTTTCTACCCCTCCTCCCTAACAATTTGCAAAAAACAAAGCCTTTTATAAAATCAAGTAAAACACATTACCACAGTGACTCTATTCAAAAATATATGCTTCACACATATAAAGCACATTAATTCTCAATCAAGAGGTGGGTAGCCTATTTCATCATCATCATTCTTCTGGAGACATATGATTGGCCACTGCATTGATCAGAGTTGTTCCATCTATGAAAGATGCTTTTTTTACAATGTTGTTATTGCATAAATTACTCACTTTGTTCTACTTACTTCATTGGTTCATACATGTCTTCCCAGATTTCTCTGAAACACCCCCCCATTTATCATTTCTTATGGCATGTTATTATTCTATTGAATTAATATATCATATTTGTTTATTTTTATTAAGAAATTTCAGTCACATCTGATTCTTCATGACCCTATTTGGGATTTTCTAGCAAAGATAATGGAGTAATTTGTCTTTTCTTTCTCTAGTTCATTTAACATATGAGGAAACTGAGGCAAACAGGCTGAGTGAGGTCACAGTTAGGAAATATCTAAAAGGAGATTTGAATTCAGAAAGATGAGTCTTCCTGAGTCTGATGAGTCTTCCTGAGTCTAAGTCCAGCACTAGGTCCACTGTGTCCCCAAGCAGCCCAATATAGTTATTCTTTAACTGAAGAGCACTACCCTGCCAGCCTTCAGTTCTTTGCCACTACAAAAAGAGCTACTATGATTTTTTTTTTTTTACATGGGTCTTTTTTTCCTTTTTCTTTGCTCTCTTTGGGCTAAAAGAGTATATCCAGTTCAGTAAGGGAATATTTCAATGAAGGTTCAGGTAGGACCTGGGTGGGTAGAGGGGAACAGAGAAAATGAGCCAAATGGGCAGGACATAAAAAAAAGAAAAGTCACTGATTTTGGTACTATAAATTTTAGCCACAGCTATTCAACTATCAGTTAAAAAAACCCTATATCAGTATCTGATTACCACAAGTGATCAGAGATGGAAATGGGGCCCAGATCACAGCAAGGGATATGATGAAGGATATGTTTAAATATTCCTTTTTATAAATTCCAGAGAATCCCACCCTTCATGGCTTGTATGTATTTATTTTGTTATAGCTTTAGTTCCACTGAAGTTCCATTCCAAAGCATCATTTTAGTGTGGAAATGAGCTTGGGCTGGCTGAGATCATACTAGGAGAACACAAGATTTGGCAGTTTGTTAAATTGGGAAGGTTTCAAATTCAGACCAACAACTAATGGTTATCTGAGGACCATCCCAGTCAAGGTCAGGGAGGCTTGCCTCCAAAGCTTTTGCCATTAGGGGATTAACTTTTTTTTGGCCACAATAACTCTTGAAAGATTGGAGCTATGGTGATCTGCCCCAGGAGAGGGAAGACACAAAACAATTACATCAAATTGCCAAAGTGTGTATATATACTTTTTCCATGCTCTTGAGTGGAGGCTTAGAGGTTCCTGTGGAAAGAGAGAAACCCTGGGGAACAATCCTCAAGCCCTGTTTGGATCTCATAAATGCCTATTCTAGACACTCAAGTAATAAGTACACACTGAAGTCCTTTGCTTCCTTTTGGCTCAAGTCACTTTTGAGGAGGCTAGGCTACCTTAGGACATTTGAAAGAATTGATACATCAGGAAAAAGGATTTCCTCCTACTCCCTTCCTCCACCCCTTCCCTTGAGGGCTGAGTGGAGATGTCCACAGCTTCCCTTCGGCCCCCCAAGGAAGTTTAGGGAAAGTTAGGTGTCTGCTTGTAATACTTGGGGGAAGCAGAGGAAGGATACAGGAAGAAGGCCAGGTTGCATGGCAGACCTCAGAAAGCAAATACTAATTCAGCAGTCCAGTCACTGTCAAACATTTAGTGTATCAGGGGTGATTGTTCCTTGCTAGGTAGAGCTCTGGTCTATCCGCTAGGCCTTTTGTCATGTTAACTGCAGCCGATCAATGGATTGAGGTCAGGACTCCTGATGTAGGTGCAAGCTTAGAGGGAAAAAAAGTCTCAAAGATTCATTTTTCCTCGTCTGGTAACACTCCGGTCACTTATTTTTTCTCAGTTAGCCTGGGCTGCTCTAAAGTGGATATTGATCAGGGCTCTAATGCAAACCTGTCAAATTAATTTTGCAGACCTGGGATATGACTGGCCTAAAATTGCTTCTGCATCTGTTCTCTGCAGCAAGCCTATGAATTTTAATCACGGCCAGAATGGGCTGGTGGCTTTTTTTGTTAGAAACTTGAATAGGAAAGGTTTAAACTGTAAATGCCAAGGAATGACGCTGTTTTGTTCTTTTCAGAAACTCGTGTGGTGGAGGTCAAAGAAATTATTATGTCGGGTGTATTCTTGGCAGATGCTCGCTGGGGGGAAGGGGAAAGGCTTTGCAGGCTGCTTTGGGCAGAGCGGAGAGAAGGTAGGAACTGGTCCTCCTTAAGCACTGGCAGACCAATTGCAGTCTTTCCAGGCTTGGGGATGTGCTTCTCTTAGATGCTCCCCCCCACCCCTACCCTATTTTCTTGTTATTTCTGATAACTTTATCATAGAAGCAGGAAAGCCTCCTTGGGCCTCTGGCCTTTGTTCTTCAAAACCCCATTTCATGGGGTTTGGAGGAGTTATTGAGAATAATCCCAGAGACATCCACTGGGACATAAATCTTACCCCCCCAGGAATGAGACCTAATGAAGCAGACCTTTTATCTGACATCTTGAGGTGATTGGGCAGGAAGGTGGATTTAGACTCTGGTCCTTAGTTCTATTATTAAAAAAGCCATGTGATATCTGTATCAGTTTCTTCGTGACTCAATTTCCTCATGTGCAAAATGGAGAAAATATCAACTGTCCCAGCATTCTCCCAGAGAGTAAATGAAAGAATGCTTCTAAAAGGACTTGAAAGAGGATAAAGCATAGCCACATTAGATCTTCTTAAACCAACGCATAATTTGAGAGAGAAGAATTTGCAGGAACCTAGAATGTTTAGAGCTGGGTAAAATCATTAACAACATATAGCCCAATACTCTCAATTTACAGATAAGAAAACTGAGATCGCAAGAGGTGAAATAATACTTCAATATTTTAACATTTCAGTGAAATTGATATTTGTATTTCCTAAAGAAGGTAACCCATCTACATGCCTATACACTACACAGTTCTCTTTTATATTCTCCCAAAGATGCTTCCTAGTAGATTCACAGAATGTATGGAAAACTTTCTTTTAGGTATTTTCATACTTAATGGGGCCAAGGTGTCCACCTAATTTTTAGACAGCCTTATGGCCACTAGTATTCTTTTTCTGTCATATCTTTGCTCAATGGCCAATGGTATCAAACCAAAATAGAAACAAGGGCCATTAAGTCATGCATAAGAATTCCAGAAGACTGCACATTGATTTAGAAAAGCACAAATTAACATTATTCAAGTCTTTATAGAATTTTAATTTATTTTGTTAAATATTTCCTAATTCAATTTTAACTAGTTTGGGCTTCATTCAGCAGGGTTGCTGGCCCTTTGTCCTTCTGACACCTTTTTTACACCACTTCTTGCAGGCAAACATCACTGAAAATAGATGAATCCACCATGTACCCCTCCAGTGTCCTATGAGTCACCACAACTTTATTTGATTTTTTTTTAGATGATACAAGTTTTGCAACAGTTTTCCCCCATTGGTCTTTGACTCACAATAAAGTTAAGGTTTAGTGTGATTCTTAGCAGCATTTGTTTTCTTTTGTTCTACTTCATCATCATCACTGCAAAAGTAGGAGGGGATACACAGAATTGGACATGATTTAAAAAAAAAAGAGGGAAGAATTGTTTCTTTCATTGATTGCCAGGGGCCCAAAACATGATCTACTAGTGGTTGAAGCCTTGAATAAAAGCCTTGGTGGCCTTCAGGCGATAGACTAGGTCTATGGACTTGACAGCATTCAGTCTTCTAGACTTACCTTCCTGAGTTCAAATGTGGCTTCAGACAGTTGCTGCCTGTATGATCCTGGGCAAATCACTTGATCTTGGTTTTTTTTTTCAGTTTCCTCATTTGTAAAATGAACTGGAGAAGAAAATAGCAAACTACTCCATTATCTTTACCAAATGAAGTCACAAAGTTGAAAGGACTGAAACAAGACTGAACAAAAAACAACAACAAAGAAACTTCTAGAACATATATTCTAGTGACACAACCTTGGAGAACAGACATAGTATCAGAGTAGGATGTTATGGACACCAACAGATTACTAAGTAAATAAAATGCATTTTCCAACCCTTTAAAGCCAACAGTCTTTTTAAAAATAGAAAAATTCAAATTCAGCTAATTGACAGGGGAGCTATCACATCCAAAACAAACTCCCTATGACAATCATGAAACCCTAAAGCTGTGTATAATGTTGAAAATAATCAGAAGGCCACCTTCCAGAATGTAGAACTTGAAGTTGACCTGGCTAATGTGGTGGTTCAATGACAGGATTCTCATGTCTCATATGAGAAGGCCACAATTGTGTAAGGGTGATTTTATTTTTAGCATCTAAAATATAGATTCCTTGCATAAAACAAGTTCCCAGTAAATGTTTCCGGGTTAAACAATCAAAGGAGAGTTCATTCTACCAAGAATGAGGAAAGAGCTAGAACTCTTGGGGACATCTTGAGAATAAATAGGAGTTCGACTGCTGAATGCAGAAAGGAATGAAGAAATCAAAGCAAGTCTTCAATTACTAAGCCTCATTTCAATTAGTTCTTTCCTTCATCTTCTTTTCCTCTTATTTAATTTAATACGGCAAATAGCACAGTTGGTAGGGTCCTGGACCTGAAGTCCAGAGGATCTATGTTCAAATTCAGCCTCAGTCACTTGCTAGGTTTATGACTCTGGGTAGGTTACTTAACCTTGTTTGCTTTAGTCTTCTCATTTGTAAAATGAAGACAATAAAAATAGCATTTACTTTATAAGATTGTTCTGAAAAATCAAATGAGATAACATAGGCATATTGATTTGTGGTTTAAAACAACACATAAATGCTAGTTGTAAAAATGGGTGGTTCAATGCATAAAACTCTCTCCATTGGTAAAGATTAATTGTTCAGTGTTCCTTACCTGCATGAGGGCCAGAGTTGGTGAGTTTGAAAGAAGACAGATCCTAGTTTTCTAGCTTCCTTAGAGAGAAGACATGTGATTCTAGATTCTCTTCAATCCTTGAAGGGAGAGAAAGTCTTTGGAAAGAAGTTAACTTGGTAAAAGTGCCAACTCCTCTACTTTCCTTGAGCAATTTCCATCAATGAGAATGGTCTTATATAGCTACCACTTTGAGCCACCACTGTTATTGGTATGTTTCAGAGGTGGTTTTTGACCTCAAGTTCTCCTGACTTCAAATCAAGAATTCTTTGCTATGATTTTCCTGGGTTGTATCCCATGATTGAGCAGATGGAAATGGGTGAATGTAGGAAGTGGGGCAATCTGAGGACTTTGAAAGGTGAAAGAGAAGGAACATAATAACCTGGTTGGGTCACTCTTCCTTAATGTAGGGATGGTAGATTTATGATTGTCAGATTATGCCAGGTTGGCATATTTGCCCCGAAAGAACATACTGAAACCTAGATCTACTCTAGGACCTTTTCCAGCTTCTTCAGTAATACACTCTTACTCTTATCATAGAAACTAGGGCACTCTGTAGTTACTGAGGACATACTATAAGTATTCTAGAGAACCACTTTATTTTTTTATTTTTTTTTAGGTTTTTGCAAGGCAAATGGGGTTAAGTGGCTTGTCCAAGGCCACACAGCTAGGTAATTATTAAGTGTCTGAGGACAGATTTGAACTCAGATACTCCTGACTCCAGGGCCAGTGCTTTATCTACTGAACCACCTAGCCTCCCCCAGAACCACTTTAGTAGAAAGTCCAACATCTTCATCTTTGACTCTTTTTTTTTAGGTTTTTGCAAGACAATGGGGTTAAAGTGACTTGGCCAAGGCCACACAGCTAGGTAATTATTAAGTGTCTGAGGCCAGATTTGAACTCAGGTACTCCTGACTCCAGGGCCAGTGCTCTATCCACAGTGCCACCTAGCTGCCCCAATCTTTGATGGGCTGGAAGAACTGAGATGTGATATTTATATAGTGAGATATAAAAGATAAAAGCAGGTACTTGAATAATGGTTTAAATTTGTAAAGTCATTTCTATACATTAGGTTATTTGATCCTCACTACAACCCTGGGAAGCATGCAGTAGAACTATAATCTTTTCCATTTTATAGATGAGGAAACTGAAACCTAGAGAGGCTAAGCTACTTTTCCATCATCACACAACCATTATATGTCAGAGGTGGAATTCAACGCTAGGTCTTCTTGACTCTAAATCAGTGCCATTTGGAAGGCCACCTACTTCAGGCTCATAGGTTTCCTCCTGTGTTTCCTCTTGGATTGACAAAGTTTTTCAAATAGCAGTGTCTTAACAGATAGCCAGAATAGAAAGTCCCATGTACAGTATGTTTCCAGGGGCCTTGGGCAGGTCAGCTTCTACCTTCTATCCTCTAGATAATTCCTCTACCTGCTTGTGAAAACCCAAGATTTCTAATCACAGCAACCAAATCTCTCAATCCATAATTTGGGAGGAGTAAATGGAAATAGGCATTTATATAGTGCCTACTACTATTATCTCCTTTGATCCTCACAACAGTATTGAAAGTGAGATGCTGTTATCCCCTTTAGCCTCAAATCTAATCCCAGCTCTGCCACTGTGATTGTTGAGACCTTACTTCCTCCCCTCTGGGCCTCTTTTTCCTCATTTGTAAAATAAAGGGACATATTAAGTTAACAATTCTCAAATCTGTTTTCAGAAACTAGACTCTAGAACCCTTGATATTCTTAAAAATTATTGAGGACTCCTCCCCCAAGAACTTTTATGTCTATCAATATTTATCATATTAAAAAGTAAAATGTCATAATATTATTATGAAAATATTCTTGAGAACTTTTTAAAAGGGTCTTTAGGACTGTTGTGATTCACTGGACCATACTCTTCAAAAGTTCTGTGATTTGGGGGCAGCTAGGTGGTGCAGACACTTAATAATTACCTAGCTGTACGGCCTTGGGCAAGCCACTTAACCCCATTTGCCTTGCAAAAAACCCCTAAAATAAATAAAGTTCCATGATTTTTTTTTGAGTACTCTTTATGACTATTGGTCATCCTCTTTTATATCCCCCCCTCTTCACTGAGCCCAGGGTCATGCATGAGGGAGATACTTTGCAGATGATAGCTGAATGAATGACCAGTCAAATGAATGCAAGGAAAGGAAAATAATTCAATATACAAGTGCCCAGGGTACTCCTAACCACAGAAATTCCTTCATTGTTCACTTGATAAAAGCTTTGTATCTATAAAATGGACTGTTGCTCTAGGGTATCTGGGGGAAGAAGGAAGAGAGAGTTGCTCTGATTCTATCATTAATTTTCTATACAATCATTGACAAGTCAGCTAACCTCTCTGTATTTCATTTTCTGTATCTGCCAAAGCAGGATGATTCTGTGAAAAGTAAGTTCAAATCCTCCTCCCAGCACAATATCTGTATGATCTCAGGCAAGTTATTAACCTTTCTGGGGCTCAGTTTCCACATCTGTAAAATGGGACAGTTGTTCTGGATGACTTCCAACAACCTTTCTAGTTCCAGACCTAGGATTCCCTAAAAATGGAGATAACAGCAACTGCCCTATTTCCTTCACAGGTTTATTTTAAAAGAAAAAAAATTTAAAAGTCCCATACATTGTCTACATAGTATGATACTAAGTGGTATCAGAGAAATAAGAGAAAAAGGGGTGCCAATTCTTGTCCTTAGAGAGTTTGCACTTTTAATATGGTTGGCATCAGGGGCAGAAGCAACAGATCTACAGGTATTTATGAGAGCCAACTATGTGCTTGCAGGCCGCTAGGTAGTCCCTGCAGTGGAGAGATTATAGATCCTAGAGTCAGGTAGACCTGAGTTCAGATCCTCAGGTGGGGTGACAAAGAGTTGGATATTACCAAAAAGACTCAACAGCAACATACCCCCTATTTAGTGCTATGGAGAATAGAAAGAAATAAAATGCCTTCAAGGAGCTTATAGTCTAATTGGGAAGAAACAATGTGAAATATTTCAAATACTAAAGAATTTAATATTGACTATAGGAAATATGGGTGCAAGGAAAATTGCTATGCAAAACTTAAGGGCTATCCTGTGAATTGTTATTGCTGTTGATTTTAAAGTACTCTAGATAGTCTAAGAAAGTTGAGATCTCTATGGGCTAAAATAGTGGGGAAGAGATGACATTGAAGGAGGAGGAGGAGGAGGAGAATTTAAATAGAGAATAAAAGGATTGGTTTTCAAGGCAGCGGGACAGCATGAGTAAAAGCAGAGAGATATAATCAGCAAAACATACAAGGGAAGAGCAAGTGAGTTCATCCTTCTGGGAAGATGGAGTGGGAGATGAAATTCAATAGACCAAGTAGAGAGTCTTGACCGCCAAGCAAAGGAGTTTGGCCTTGATGTGGTGCATAGTGGCAGGTGTGGCAAGTGACACAACCCAAGGTGATGACTTGAGAGTTCTTGGTGTCTTTACACTACCATTAAATTGGTGTAAATAAAATGATGAAACACTATAACTGACTAAGCAGACAGGAAGAATGGATGTCAATAGGGACATTTGAACCATTGATAACTTTATTTCCCCAGAGGGGTTTTTTAGAGGGGTCTATCTCTGTTCCATTGAACATCAGGGAGAAGTGGCTTAATCTGTCTTTTATAGATTATAAAGTGCCTGGTGGGAAATTGTGGCAAAGAGGGTGAGAGATCTTCCGAATCCTGGCCACAAAGGAAGAAAGGAAGAAAGAAAGGAAGGAAGGAAGGAAGGAAGGAAGGGGGTAGGATCTCTCTTCCCCTTTCTCTCTCTCTCTCTGAATGACCTCTCTTAAATCAAACAATTCAATCCAGGTGGAAGAAGGTTGGCAGCAGGGGTGGGGGAAAGGAGAGAGAGAGAGATAGACAATAAAAAAAGGAAGAAAATCAATAACGCTTCCCCATAAAATAAATTGAGATTTGTGGAATTCACTTCCACTTGACATCAGAGATGCCGATTTGGTGAATTCACTTAAAGACAAATTGAAAATGTATCACTTTAGTCCCAGCTCCTGGGCTGCCCTGCAGGGGCCTAGAGAGTTATTTGGGGGCAAACCCTACAAGGGCTTGGCTAGAAACAACTCACCTTTCCTGCACTTCATGGAACATAGTATAAATGGCTAGAGAATACTTAGTCCAGAGTGATTAAAATGGTTTTTATTAGGATATCTTAACAAAATGGCACAACTCTCTGGAGGTGGGAGAGAGGGGAGGGGAAATCCCAACATACAAGCTCTTTTATGCACTTTGAAAGACTTTGTTCCTGCCCCTTCCTGCCAACCATAGGCTGGGGTCACAAATCTAATTGATGCATTGGTTCCTATATATTTCCCCACCCCGTTCATTATACTAATGAGCAAGAACAGATAGATCTCTTTGAGCATGTGCAAAGGACAAGGTCAAGACTAGGTTACTCTTAACAGGTTAAGGACTAGTTTCTTCTAATCTAGTTTCTCATCTTTGGAATGGGATAGAAGAACTCTCCCAGTTTTGTGATTGACTGGGGCCATTCCCCTCTTTGTAATGGATTTCAAAGGGGCCTCCCTCCACACCCTGTGAAGAGCTACCCTTCATTCCTTACAGAAGGTATAAAAAGCTTTTAAAGTTCTGTCAGTTTTGACATTCTACAATGCTATGATATAGGTATCGAGATGTGGCCTTTCATCCAGTAAATACTAATGGGTAAATTTTCTTCATGTGCTGCTAGGAGCAACCAGAGGTAGTGGATTCCCAAAGGGGTTGCCAATTTGGTTGCGCTTAGCTACTCCAGTTTAAAAATCAGATACTATGGAAGATATACCATCAAAGTCTAAGCTAAGCTCAGTTATTCATTTTGGGGGGGTTTTTTGTGTGTGTGTTTTTGCAAGGCAATTGGGTTAAGTGGTTTGCCCAAGGCCACACAGCTAGGTAATTATTAAGTGTCTGAGGGTGGATTTGAACTCAGGTACTCCTGAATCCAGGGCCTATCCACTGTGCCACCTAGCTGCCCCTCAGTTACTTGTTACTAGTAAGTACCCAATAGGTGAAAATAGAATAACAGTCATCTTAACTTTTTCTATGAGGTTCAAAATTTGACAGGACAAAGGGAAGAGTATCTTTGGTTTTAAACCAAAAGAGCTGTGTGCAAATCTTGTCCCTGCTGCTTACTAGCTTTGTGACAATGGAAAAGTCACTTCATTTCTCTGGGCCCATCTCCTCATCTATAAAGGAGGTTGTATAAAGATAATGCCCAAGATTTCTTCCAAATGTATCCCTTCCATTCTGAGAATCCATGTTCTTCTATGAACTGTGAGTGACAACAGAGTCAGCAGCATGATGACCAACACATTGGTGGGGTATAAAGGGTACTGATCTGGGAGGAAGGAGACCTGGGCATTCTAATCTCAGCTTTGTAATTAAATAGCCTTCTGCTCCTCAGGCTTATTGTCTGTAAAACAAGAAGTTTGGAAAACATTGTAGTAGAAAGAAGATCATGTTTTGATTCTGTGGGCCTGGGCTTAAAGTTTGACTCTGTTGTGTGTAAGCTGTGTTTCTTTGGTCAAATCATTTAACCTATTTTGGACTTGCGTTTCTTCATCTATAAAATGTCAGAATTGGATTAGGGTATGGCTAAAGTCTCCTCCCAGCTCTAAATTCTTGCTGCTTAGGATTCCATGACTAAATGATCTCTTTGCTACTTTCTAAACCTGAAATTTGTTATATCTCTGATTTTAAAATGTGTCCTGGATAAGATATTGTTTGGAAAAAATCTCTTCATGGGCTAAAACCTATGGAGAAAGAAACTTCACTAGGGTTAACTAGGGTGAGGGGTGAACATACAGAACTTTTTGTTCCTCACTTCTCAGTTCTCTACAAGTCCCTGGGGAAAGCACAATTACTCCTACTTCTTCACTTCGGGCTAGTCTTCTACTGGGTGGTATCTCCCCAGGAAGATTAGGGAGGCAAGGACAATTTGTGTTCCACAGCAATGTGGAATAATCCATCACCCCTCCCAGTATGACTGCATTAACTCATTCAACCAGCATTTTTACCTGGTCTAAACTGTCCTCTGAATTGTTCCCCTCCAATATAATCCCTCCACCCCCCAATTCCAGCTGAATTTGTCTTAGGCATCATAACCAAACATTACTGGTTATAGCTCTGATGGACATACCTGGATATGAACTCTCCCACTTTGGACTCCCCAGTGTTCAGGCTGATCCACAAACTTAGTCAATCAATATAAGAAAAACCTTAAAAAATAACATTCCTTGAGACTTTAAGCAATTTATTTTACATTTAAAGACTAAAAGAATTGGGAATCTCTAGAATCAGTCCATACAGAATGATACTGAGTTTGACAAAGCTTTCTTCCCTAAATCAGTTAAAGAATCTAGTCTCTCCAGGTCCCCATATTAAACTAAGAGAAAATAAGTACCTGGGGAAAAAAAAAAAGGAAAATAGGACCAGAGGAAGACCTTGGAGGTGAGTCCTCCCCCAATAGTAAGGTAAACACTTGGGCCCCAGCAGCTAGAGAGCTCTCTACTGGTTTCCCCATTTGTCTCACCCGCCAATGTTTGATCTGACCTCCTCAAATTGAATGTTCACTTTAGCCTAGATTTGCAAAGCAATTTGTTAATGCTCCTGTGCAGGGGCTGTTTTCTCTAGGGTTTTAAAGAAAAAGCTCATTTCAATGTAAAATTCACAGCATCAAATTGAAATGTATTCTGAGTGGAGTGAGTGGTACAGATTCTCACAGCAGCCCCATCGACAGCTCATCACATTGTAATTACACCTTTTTGTGTGTGTGTGTTAGCTGTAGGCCAAGCAAGGAAAAGAGAAGATAATACTGACCCTTTCAAGTAGAAAAAGGACTTTTCTGTTCATTCCTTTTCAGGCAGCTCTTGAACATGGGAACTGAAGAAAAGGATGCTTGAACCAATCTATCCAAGCAAATAAGGCAGGTCCTATCACTACTTTTCTTCTCTTGGCTACTTTTGCAAGTTTAACTCTTCCCTCTACAAGTCCATTTGGAGAAAACAAATTTGTCACTTTACTGGTATATCTTTGGCATCAATGTTACCCAGATAGGATATCAAGACTCCATGTACATTCATACCCACATAGGCATGCACACCACAGAGAACACAAAAGCTTTTGTCTAGGGAACACTATGGCAATAGTTGCTTACAATTATCAAATACTATGGGCTTGGTCTGCAGAATCAATACTATAAAAAAGCACAAAGCATTCTCAGCTCAAATGTTACTTCCTATAAAAGGCCTTGGTGTTGTAGCTAGGTGGTACAGTGGGCAAAGCGATAGACCTTAAGACTCACCTTCAAGAGTTCAAATCTTACCTCAAATACTTTTTAGGTGTGTGACCCTGGGCTAGTCACTTAATTCTGTTTGCTTCAGTTCCCTCCTCTGGAAAATGAACTGGAGAAGGAAATGACAAACCACATTGGTATCTTAGTCAAGAAAATTCTAAATGGGATCATGAAGAGTCAAACACAACTGAAAAATAACTGAGTAACAATAGTAATATTGAATGCCATCTCATGCTTTGAAAGAGAACCAGATGAGATAATGGATGTGGAAATAGTTCATAACTAAAGTTCACTCAACATATAAATATAAGCAATGAAGATAAGAATAGCTCCCATTTATATAGTGCTATAGGGTTTTACAAAATGCTTTATATCCATTATCTCATTTGTTCCTCATAACCACTCTGGAAGATAGCTGCTATTATTATCCTTTCTTTTTCAGATGAAGAAACTGAGGCTCTAAGAGTTTATGTGATGCACTCAGAATCCTCTGACTGGAATTCAAAACATGTTTTGAGCCCAGATCTCCAAGATCTAACTCTGTCCTTTATGCCTCACAACTTTTGCTTTTGAGAAATGCTTCCTATACCCCAGGAGTGATAAATTTCCCATCTTCTTCTATCAAGATGCTACAGAATCTCACATCTCAAAGATGGTTCCTATTGCCATTCCCAGCTTATTCCAACAACAGGTTAGATCCTCAGCATATTGCTTTACTGTATTTGGCTCTGGGGTTCAGAAATCCCTAGTTTACAATAAATATCAATGACATTTTTCTTTATTCCAAACTCCATTACCAAAGATAGAAATAATCAAGGAGGCATAGAGATAGATGAGTTGTAGGCTATTAGGAACCATAGTATTAAAGAAAAATCATCAAGAGTAATTTAAATAAATATCAAATGTGCCAGAAGACATAAAATATGTATCTGGGAGGAGCTGGGATAGGATTGTTTTTTTAGAATCTTTATTTTTCAAATTAATTTTTTTCACCTGAGAATCATATCACAGTCCCATAATCCATATCATTGGGGGAGGCTGAGGCTGGTACATATTGCTTTAGCTAGTGGACTAAGTACAATGCAGTGGACTAAGTACAATGAATGTTTGGCATCAATATGGTAAGCCTCTGAAATCATGGGTCTACCAGGCTGCCTAAGAAAGGGAAAACCGGCCATTGTTGGAAATAGAGCAGATCAAAGCTTTCATGCTCAGTGGGATCAGCTCCATTGTAATTACAATCTGGATGGAAGACCTAATTTATAAATATATATATAATATGTATTTGCATATATATATGCGTATATACTGGAGAAGGAAATGACAAACCACTCTAGTATCTTTGCAAAAAGAAAACTCCATGGGATCATGTAAAATTGAAGACAATTAAACAACAATAATGACAATAATATGTATATGTACATAGCTATATGTGTGTATACACACACATATGTGTATAATGTATACACATAAACATTTTTTGATTAGCAAAAATCAATTTTCTCTTCCTTCCACTCCACTGACCTCCAACATTCATTGGAAAAGAAAAAATCCCTATTACAAATATGCATAGGCAAGCAAAAAAATTCTTATATTGACTATGTCATATATTTATTTTTTAAATTTATTTTTTAATTCTACAATTATTTTCCCTAATCCCGCTTCCCTCATCCCACCCTCCAGAGAAGGGAGTCTGTTAGTCTTTACATTGTTTCCATGCTATACATTGATCAAAATTGAATGTGTTGAAGAGAAATCATATCTTTAAAGAAAAAAATAAATATAAGGGATAACAAAATTACATAAGATAATGTTTGTTTTTTTTAAATTAAAAGTGATAGTCTTTGGTCTTTGTTTAAACTCCACATTTTTTTCCTCTGGATACAGATAGTATTCTTCATCACAGATACCCCCAAATTGTCCCTGATTGTTGCACTGATGAAATGAGCAAGTTCATTAAGGTTGACCATCGCTCCCATGTTGCTGTTATAGTGTACAATGTTCTTGTGGTTCTGCTCATCTCACTCAACATCAGTTCATGCAAATCCTTCCAAGCTTCACTGAATTCCCATCCCTCCTGATTTCTAATAGAACGATAGTGTTTCATAACATACATATACCACAATTTGTTCAGCCATTCCCCAATTGAAGGACATTCACTCAGTTTCCAATTCTTTTGCCACCACAAACAGGACTGCTATGAATATTTTTGTACAAGTGATATTTTTATCCTTTTTAATCATCTCTTCAGTCTATAGACCAAGTAGTGGTATTGCTGGATCAAAGGATATGTACATTTTTATTGCCCTTGGGCATAATTCCAAACTGCTCTCCAGAAAGGCTGGATGAGTTCACAGCTCCACTAACAACATATTAGTGTCCCAGATTTCCTACATCCCTTCTAACATGATCATTGTCCTTTCTGGTCATATTGGGTAGTCTGAGAGGTGTGAGCTGGTACCTTAGAGATGCTTTAATTTGCATTTCTCTAAAAAGTAATGATTTAGAGCAATTTTTTCATGTGAGTATGGATTGTTTTGATCTCCTCATGTGTAAATTGCCTCCTCATATCCTTTGACCATTTGTCAATTGGGGAATGGCTTGTTTTTTAATAAATTTGACTCAGTTCTCTATATATTTTAGAAATGAGTCCTTTGTCAGAAATACTAGTTGTAAAGATTGTTTCCCAATTTACTCTGTTATATATATATATATATATATATATATATATATATATATATATGAAATATATATGAATGCTTCATATATATGTATACACATATGTGTCATTCTTCTCTGAATTGAGATTAGAACCAATGATAGGGATGGGGATAAAGAAGTAGGTCTACACTGATGATTAGCAAGGGAATGGGGAGAGATAACTTGGTGGTAGCTCTGTTCAGGGAGGAGATGGTCTTGGAATAAGCTAATCTATACAACTTAAAAACAAATAAACCTTATACAGAAGTTCTAGTTTCTTGAACAAGGCTGTTACTTATTCATATTTATATATTGAAATATTTGTTTCATTTCCCCCCTTCCCCCAAAGTTTAGTCCCTCTGTTCTGACTCACACCCCTACAGCTGGGCTTGCTGCATCAGGGTTTAGAATACTCTAAGGGTTTCTTTTCTTCTGCTACTGGATTGAATCCCCACAAACTGTATTCTTTCCATTTTCAGAAGCCAGAGTGTAGTACCCCAATTCCACCAAGCCACTAAATACCAACAAGCCTTTATAATGGAATATCTATCTCAAAGTTATAGCAAAATCAAAAGTTATATCATAAATATCTCCCTCAATATTTCAGGGTTTATTTTGCATTCACTACTTTAGTCTTGGGGGAGAGTAGGCTCCACTTAGCTCACTTCCTATGGAGCAGTAGTTCCTGTTCTGCATCACAACTAGATGAGTCCTTTCTTGGATGTCACTGTACAGGAGTCATGAAGAGCATTCCCAAAAGTCCCTGCTTGCTTTTTGGGGCACTGATGCTGCACTGGAAGCAAATCCAAGCACAGGAACCCCAAGGTGTTCTCTGGATCTATCACACCTATAAAGTTGGAGGCTCTACTCCCTTTACTGGTTGCAGTGAGCAAAGACAAGTTCCCCCAAAAGTGTTGCAGCAAAAAAAGCTCTGATGAAGGTCAACAGTCTCTTTTCAATATCTTTAGAGCAATACAAGAAGTGCCTCTTGGCCAGGTGGTTGGATGACCACCACCCCAAGTTAAAGAATGTCCCCAAATACTTCAGTGTCTATACAGGATGTCTGCAAGCAGAATCATCACCATTCTCAAAGAAGCAGGCTAACTCTACTTGCCATCTGGGATGCCATCCAAGAACTCTCCACATACTCAGACTTCCTTTTATACAAGAAAACAAACAGATTAATAAAAGAAATAACTAGAACTCACTCCAACAGCCTCATTCATTTAATTTTTCCCTGTCCTGAGAACAGGGGAAGGATAAACCCTGGGGAGGGAATTATTAGACTTGTCTCCTTCCCAAAAATCTCCTTCGCCCACATTTTCAGAAGTTCCAATTCAGCTTGAAAACTATAATTTTATGACTTAATAAAGTTTACTTTCAGGGTCATCAAATAAGGTCTGGTCATAGTTACATGGTAGAATAGATAGATCACTGGTCTGAACTCTGGAAGGCCTGAGTTCAAATAAAATCTCAGATACCTATTAGTTATATGATCCTGGGCAAATTATTTAACCTCTGTCTGCCTCAGTTTCCTCATTGTAAACTGAAACTATAATA
Source organism: Macrotis lagotis (assembly GCF_037893015.1). Lineage (NCBI taxonomy): Eukaryota > Metazoa > Chordata > Mammalia > Peramelemorphia > Peramelidae > Macrotis > Macrotis lagotis. The sequence goes on from NC_133666.1 coordinate 309,895,252, forward strand.
GCATCCACCTCTAAGAGCTGTTGTGAGGATCAAAAGAGATAATAATTGTAAAGTGCTTAGCACACTATCTGGTACATTAATTAACAATTAATTAATGCTTCCCTCCAACACACACACAATCCAGTGGGATTTCCAGGTATATTAGAAAATTCTATTTGCTAACAAACTGAAAATTTCTTTCTACTTAAATGAATCTGTGATATTATTGATTTAAGTTTTTCTTCTTAGTCCTGCCTCTTGTCCTGTGCAACTTTTGCTCCTGTTCTTCTATATTCCTGCCCCACTCTTACTCCCCCCAAGACTGTCCAACTTGCTGAGGGTTCTCCATTTTTAAAAAAATATTCCATGGTTACCAGCTTGGGTTAGCCATCTGCTGTCTGTTGCAGTCATTATGTGGAAAACCAAATCCATATCCTTTTTAAGTTATCTCGTGAATGCAAGTCATTGTGGGTAGTATGCTAAACACAACTTGTATCATCACATACCTCTGCAGTACCCTTTGGCTCATTTGTAATTTTGATTTTTCTTTGATCTGATCCCCCATGATTCACAGCTAAACACTGTCACTGAGAATATTGATGCCAAAATGATCTTATCCTCATGTCTGGAATGTTCATCTTCCTCAACTTTGCCTCTTGGGATCTCCAATTTTCTTAAAGCCTCAGCCTACATGCAACATCCTACACAAATATTTTCCTAATGTCCTCTGTTGCTGGACTCCATCTCAATATACATACATACATATATATATATGTATATATATATATATATGTCATATTTATCTATATTCATGCTGTTTGCATCTCTCCTTTCCTCCCAGTAGAATGTAAGTTCAAGAGCAGAGACTGAGTACAGTGAATGCAGAACCTTGCACATAGCATACACTTAAATTCCTGAATGGAGTTATATTTTCCAAAAAGCATTAAGCAGTTTAATTTGATTGAAAATACTGGACTGCTTCCCAAATTTGACCCAGTATGATGTCTTTCAACTATGAGCCAAATCAACTAGATTTCAATTCACTCTCCATCTCCAGTCTCAGATTATGTACTGATGAATTAACTCAATGAATTGTCCATCAAAATACAGAAAATAATTTTGTTACTACTAGGTTTTTATCTTCTTTGTTTCACCAATATAGTTAGGCAGATCTTTAATTTTTTAAATTTGAATTTAATGAATAGCAATAGATTATATTTTCATATACAACATAAAACAGAAAAGAATATGAGAACATAAATCTCTATTATATATGGTTGATTTTCATTTTTTTAAATATATGATAAATTCAACATGTTACTGTCCTGCTTCTGTGCTTCCTTCACTTCTCTTTGCATTTAAAAGAAAGATCTTCTTTCTTAACTTTTTTTTAGCAATTGTATCTTAAGTTATCCTAGCATTCTCCTCAAGTCCTCCCAAGAGATTTTCAGGAGAAAAGAATAATCCTTGTAGCAAATAAACATAGTAAAGCAAAAGAAATTCATACATTTGTCATATCCAAAAATGTCTCAGTCTGTATCTTGAGTCCAGTACAGCTTTGTCGGGAGGAGGAACATATTCTTCCCTATCAGTTCTCTAGAGTAGGTATTAGTCATTGTTCAGAATGATTATGCCTTTCAAAATTGTTTTTCATTATAATTTTATTACTGTATAAATTGTTCTTCTGCTCGTTTCATTCTGAAATAGTTCAAATAAGTCTTTTCAGGTTTCTTTGAAACCATCCCACTCATCACTCTTAATGTTCAATAATATTTCTTTATATTTACCCCATAATTTGTTCAGTCCTTTCCCAATTAACAAATGGTTTTCAGTTCTTTGCTATGATAAAAAGTTAGGTAAATGTCTTTCAAACAACCTTGATTCTCATTCAGGAGGGAACAATCTTTCCTTCTTGAGGTAAAAAAGAAACTTATAATGGAATTTCTGTCAGATTAAATGAGGAAAAACTTGCTAAAATTTAGAATTCTCCAAAAGTAGAATGGATTGCCTTGGAAGTTACTGTAGTCCCCTTCGTTCCATAGCTTCCAACAAAGGTCAGATCATCACTGCATGAAGATCATGTAGAATGGATTCTTTGACAAATACATCTTGAACTAAACAGGCTTGAAGTTTCCTTCTAACTCGAAAACCTTGTGATTCACAAGAGAGTGGGTGATCTCAAGAGAGATGAGTCAAAAGGGGCAAGAGAGAAATCACCCAGGAAGATCCCAAGATGGAAAGAAGGGTCCCTCTGAGATAGAGAGGAGGGGACAGGATAATAAGATCAGGGGCACAGAAGACAAACATTGTACTTTTGATAAAGGCTGCCTCTGTTTCTCTTCAACTAAGCTGGAGCTAGTGGCAATAATGTTCTGAAGATGGGGGTGGGGTGGGGAAGAGTTTTACTTTTTAAACCATATCAACATATTTCTGCAACTAGCCCCAAGATCCAGAATTTTGTGGAAAAGGACATTAAATTTGAGACAGTCAAAATTCAAATTCTACTTCTGCCATGCTAATTGAGCATCAAACATCCCAATTTCTGGTTCAGGTTTGCTGATTTCTTTGGAGAAAAATAGCTTCATTGACCTAATTATACCCACTTAATCTATGATGGGTTAACTTCTTAAGCTGAACTCTCCTTACTTCTTGACAATTAAACTTGTACAGATTCTCTATCTCGTTCCTCATAATTATTTCAGATTTTCTTTTCAATCCTCTCAATCCCCATTGCATCACCACTCCCCACATCCATGGTAGATGACGTCTGCTAGTACTATTATTATAATATTGAGGTCAGCCAAATGGAGCTCTCTCAGCCTCCCCCTCATTCTATGTGTCTTAACTTCTCAGGATTATCACCCCCTCTTTCTTCTTTTCCTCTTGTAACAGGGGAAAAGATATTTCTATTCATATCAAAATCAAATATATATAATATACATATATATATATACAATACATACATACATACATACATTAACCACCCCTCTCCACTCACTACTTTTCATTGCCTGCAGACGTGTTCAGGTCTTCCCAACAATCTTTCCATCTGAAGAAAATGCTTAAATCTTTATGTTTCATCTTGAACTCTATTCCTAATTTTGGACTTACATGTCCAAGTATCTAAAAGACATAGTATTACATTAAGCTCTTGATAGGTCATCCCATCTCCACTTTACAGACTGATGACAGAATAATCTTTCTTTGGTCATCCCTTTGCTCAAAGTAATTCAATAGTTCTCTATTACCTTTCTATCACAAATAAAAGTCTTTTACTTGACATTTCAAGTTTTCCTTAATTGAACATCTCCCAAATCGTAGAACCTTATCTCCATTTACTTTCCCCACAAAACTGCATGCTTTAGCATATTGAATAGGTTCTGTCCTTTGGAAATATTCTATGCTTTTCTACCTCTCTCATGAGATTCCCCCTATGTCTGGAATGCTTTTCCTACCTTTTTTCTGTCTATTTCAACTCATGCCTTCTTTCTTCTTTATTACAAACTTAACAACAAATATAAACGTTACAATATACAAAGAGAAAAAAGAAACAAAGTTATATATGAAATTTGAACTTCTATTAGTACCACTTTTAAAAATTATATCTTTATGTTCTCTTCTGAGCATTAGAAAAATGTCTCCCTCCCTCCCTCCCTCCCTCCTTCCTTCCTTTTCCCTTCTTTCATTCTTTTTCCTTTCTCATTTTTACCATTATCACATGGATTTGATTCCCAACTCACTTCTATTTATCTGAACAAGTCCCTTCTCTTCTTCCCACTTCAGTTTACCTGTCTATAAAATGAAAGGCTTGGGTTAAACAGACTTTGAGATCCCTTCTAGCTCTATGTCTATGACTCTAAGTCATGAAAACAATAAAATAAAATAATTAGCATTAATATATCACTTTGAGGTTTGTAATGTATTTTACAAATGTTAACTCCTTTTATTTTCCTAACACCTTTGGAAAGCAAGTCCTGTTATCATACTTATTTTGCAGATGAGTAAATAGAGGCAGATAGAAGTTAGATGACTTGCCAGGGTCACAGCATTAATGAGTAACTGAGGCTGACTTTGAATTCAGTTCTTCTTGATTCCATACCCAAGGCTATACCCACCATGCCAACAACAGCTGATTTATGTCAGCTAATTACTGTGGACCTCAGTTTCCTCATCTGTAAAATGAGGAAATTGACTGGATGACCTTCAAGGTCCCTTCCTTCTTTAAGTCTCTGATCCTCTTGATCTTGTGATGATCTAGCACACAAGAGGCACTTAATAGATGCTGAATGATTAAAGAGTTGATGTTGTATAAAAGCATTTTGTTCCCTGGGGATTTGTTAATTGGGGTATCACTCTCAGCTAGCCTTTCTTTATAACACTGAAGGAGAGTGGCATCTCTATTAGCTCTGGCTTTATATGGGTACCAAAAATACCCCAAAAGACTTTGTTGAAAGGTGATTTCTCCTTAAGGGAAACTTCATAGCATGGATCCCCAAGGATAGGGGTGTGGGGGGTGTGGGGGGATGTGCCTAGAGTTCGACATCTTTAACTTTATATTTTTCACAAATAATTGACAAAACATAGCCTACACCTGTGTCAACACTTTGGCATTGTGACTTGTTTCTTTAATTTGCATCTCTAGTAAACATGAATTGATAGGAAAAATGATAACTTCAGTCTGCTACTTTGCTAAGGGTCTTTTAAAGTTCTACTTTAATGTGTTTCATATTCACTGCTACTGCTGGGAGTCATCAGACCAATTAATTTACTATGGAGAAGGTGGGAATGGGAACAAAAGAGTAAAAACAGAGCCTAGATTCTTGGATAGGGCTCTTCCTGCTACAAGAGGCTGAAGGTCAATCACCAAATAAAGTCTATGGGGTTCCTTATGCCTAAGGAGTCATCTTATTGTGGTGATTATCTTATTTTCAGTTTTTCAATTTATTTCATTTTTCTGTTTACTCACATTTCTATAACTGGCTCAAGCTTAATAACAATAATACTATTTACATAGAGCTTGGAGGAATACAAAGAGCTTTACTTATATCATCTTGTTTTGTCTCCATATCAAACATGTGGAGCAACTATTTTACCAATGAAGAAACTGAGGTTAACAGAGATTAAGAGATTTAATCACAGAGCTAGTTTCTGTGTCAGGATGTTCATGAAGTTAGATCTTCTTGACCCTAAACCCAATAATATATCATCCTCTGGACCACATAGCTGCTCCATACTAATACTGTCAAGTCAAGATGAGTCAATCCAAGCACATGTTAAGTCAATTATCATTTGTTAAACTTACTATGTCAGACCCTATACTAAGTATTGAGATGAAAAACTGTTATTCATATTTCCTTTTCAGAGTGGATCAATGACATCACAAATAGATGTTTGGAAGAGTCTACTAGAGATTTGGTACAAGTAGTCTGTTAGGAACCATTGTATATGGGAGCCTTGTAAATTATCTTTACCTGGTGTCTTTGAACACCAGAATCTTATCTTACTAAATGCCATGGGAGTGGTAGTGGATTAGAGACTGGAAAGGTATTTAAGCCCTGGTGTTTTGTAAATAAATAGAGCACTTGGAGATCTTGAGGGAGTATTTGTCTTCTCCCTTGTCGTCTCCCTCCCACCCCTCTACCATTTGCCTGGGGAAGTTTGAGGGAGTTCAGAACTGGGACTCAACATAATAGTCCAGGAAAGGGACTCAACGGTAGTCCATTAGGACATTGGGGATGAGGATGTCTTTGGATAAGTGCAACTCATGTTTCCTTTGTGCTACTTTGATTCTGTGTTGTTTATGCAGAATAGACAATTCTTTGAAGCAATCAAGCCATGCTAGGCATTCCTGTGCCAGTGTCTCCCATGTCTTACAATTGATATTAAAGTTCTTTTAAAGAAAACTTGAGAATGTCCTTGTACAGCTTCTTCTTTCCACTGTGTGGATCCTTTCATTGTGAGGGAAGTGTTAGTTCTTCCTGAATACCCTATATACCAGAGATTAAGAATAAAAGTAAACTAAAAGATATTTCCTGTTCTCAAGGTGCTGACTTTCTTTTTTTCTTTTGAGGCAATTGGGATTGAGTGACTTATCCAGGGTGACATGGTTAATAAGTGTCTGAGGCCAAATCTGAACTCAGGTCCTCTTGATTCCAGGTCTGGTACTCTATCCATTGCAACATCTATGGTATTTATATTCTAATGAGGGAAGACAGGAAGGTATTTATATCTTAATTGAGAAAGAAAACATAAAAGGAAGATGAAAAGTGGGAAAAGGAGTGAAGAGAGAAGGAACCTGCAAGGGGGCATGATGGAGAAAGAAATCCAGAAAATCAGGAGTAGAACCCAGAAAAGAATGAAGGAGTGGTCTAGGAACTTTCCTTAAAATGGAAATTTTAGGAGGAACTAACTAATCAGAGGAAGATCTTTCCTCATAGTTCGAAAGGTAACCAATGGCATTATTTTGGCCATTTTACAGATTAAGATTTAGAGAAAATCATTGGCTTGCTCAGATCAGACAGCTCAATAAATGATGAATCTGGGGTGGGGGGGTGGGGGGAAACTTCCCTTGCCTTCTGACTCAGATTCTAGTGCTCTTTCCATAGAACCACACTCTCCCATGTCAGCCCATTCAAAGGTGTTGGCTATGATTTCCATAATCTGAAGTCCAAGAACAAGCAGAGAACAAGCATGATTCTGGGCAACATGATCCTTTTGGAGACTTAATATCTATGCAATCTAAAATACAAAAATACTAGGCACTGGATGGCAAAGAAGTCTACAGATTATCTGCCAAAGAGCTGTCTTTCTTGGATCGCAAAGAATTGACTGTTCTCCCTGCCTCAAGTCTGGGATTCTTACCTTTTTTTGTCTCAGAAGTCTATGGGTCCCTTCTCAGAATAATGCTCTTAAATGCATAAAATAAAATACATAGGATTACAAGGAAAACAATTCATATTGAAATATGTAGATTATGAACAAATGCAACAGGAAATAAGCAGAACCAGAAAAACATTGTATACAGTAACAACAATATTGTATGATGATCAGTTATGAATGAGTTAGCTCTTCTTAGCAATACAATGATCCCAGGTGATTCCAAAAAACTCATGATGGAAAATGCAAGGAGAGAAAGAATTGATGGAATCTGAATGCAAATCAAAGCATGTTATTTTCACTTTATGTTTTTCATGTTTTTTTTTCTTTTTGGTCTGTTTCTTCTTTTGCAACATGACTAATATGGAAATATGTTTCATTGGATTATACATATAAAATCTATATAAAATCGCTTACTGTTTTAGAGAGAGAAGAAAGGGGGGGGGAACTTGGTAGACTAATCAAAATGTTCAAAAAAACAAATTCATGGACCCCAGATTAAGACCTCCTGTCTTTCTCTGCTTCCAATTCACCTTTCCAATCTACTTAGTGAACTATTGCCTAATCAGTCTTCCCCCAAACACTTAAGAATGTTTTACCCTGGTTGCTTCAACAACATTAACAACAAAGAAACCACAGGTAAATATATATATATATATATTTAGAATGAGTGATGATGAATCCTAATTTATATTTTTATTCAACCATTTTCTTCATATACTTCTCTTTTCACTCTTCTTTCTCCAAATATGTTTAAAACTCTTGAAGGACAAGGACCATGTCTGATATTTCTCTCATATTCTACATCCTCTTTCATACCATGATAAGGCAGTGATTTATACAAATACATATATGTGTGTGTGTGTGTGTGTGTGTATTTAAGCATTCAATTATGTGCTACTCTTTCTTCCAACCTTACTATTCCTTAGATGTTTTGTGCATATTACTCTTATTTATACAAGAAATAAGAGCTCTAGAAATGTCTTAATAAATTGGCAATGAGATGAGAGAATGAAAGGCAGTGACTGAAAGTATTACTGTCAATTACATCTTTATATAAAGGAATAATAAAGCTACCTTCAGAGTAGTCCAATCCAATCCAATAAATATTCATTAAGTGCTGTTTATGTTCAGACACTGCTAAGTACTGAGGATAGGATTAATAAAAAGAATGACAGTCCTTGCCCTCAAGGAGCTTATAGTCTAATGGGGGCAGGGAGGGGAGATGACACCCAAAAAGAGGCAGGAAAAGGGTCAGGGGCATGAAGATTAGGGATCATCTGGTTCTGTGAAATTTAAACCAGGCTGAGCAATGGGTTCAGAGCAGAGAGATCCAAAAATTTCTGTCCTCAATAAAAGCAAGGTAGTGGAAGAATATCCTACAGCTATCCAATCAGAGGGAAGAGGAGTCTGAGGGAGGTGGTGTCAATCAAGATTAGAATTAGCAGCAATTTGGTGAAATTAGAAATGAGGAACCTAACCTATGAGGATAGCTTGTTTCCTGAAGTTGAGATCAGGTAGAACAAAAGATGTAGAGTGGGGATCAATCTTTCTATATCAACAGTAAATAATTTTTTGGACCTCATTTACATTATCTACAATATGGGTTGATGATACCTTGACAGTCTGAAGGAATTGGTAAAATGACCCTTGGAAATCCCTTGTAACCAAGAGAATTTCAATTTTGGGATTCTTTGCTTTAGGCAAAGGACTGAGGTGAGGAGATCCAAGTCAAGAGACCTTGAATCTCAAAACCCGAAGGAATCAGCAGTATCTGAGAGAAGATATAGGTGTTGATATAATGAGAGAGAACTAAAGGTAGTCTATATGGTCAAACAGGATAGATAAGATCGTAAAGTTTAGAGCTAGAAAGAGGTCATCTAGTCTAACCCCTTCCTTTTACAGATGAGGAAACTGAGTCTCTGGGGAAACTTTCATGGTAAAAAGTAGAGTCTCCATAGTACTTAAAGTCAGAACAAATGTTCTTCATGGGCAAAGCTCACCAGCATAGTAGGGATCAAGGAATACCAGGAAGGAAAATGTCACCTACTTTTTAATTTTGCTGAGGGTCAACCCTGCTGATAAACTACCCAGATTAATATTCAATTTGAATCAATTCAACAATTATTGAATTAATACCTACCATATTCAAGGCACTGACTGTACATCAGTCAGCCACTAACTCACTGAATGACCTTAAAGCTTGTCACTTCAAATCCTTTGAATTAAGTTTCCTTTTCTGAAAAAGGGAAAGGGATGAACTTGTTGATTTCTAAGGTCTCTTCCAGTGTTCATGTGATATTCATATTTCAAAAGGATGCTCTCTAAGGCTGATGTTCTTCACTTCTTGATGCATGAGTCTTGGCATCCTTGACAATCTAGGAAAGCCAACTGATCCCTTCTGAGAATAATGTTCTGTTGACTATATTCCTAATGAAAGAAAATGCTAAATTTCAATTAGAGGTCAGGAAAAATAAAAATGTAATTTTATTTTTTTCCCCCTTCAATGGACCCCAGATTAAGAAGTCCTTCTTTCAGGTATAAAAGTCTTATAAATCCAAATGAATCTCTACTGGTAGAATGTGAGGCACTAGGACTAGCATACTGGGAACAATATGGGGCAGAGATGGGCCTTCCCAGTATCTCTTACATATAGATGGTTCCCAGTTATTTAACTGGTGAACTTATCCTTTGCCTTGAGCAATGCTTGCCACTGAGTGCTATGGTATCTCCCCCCCCCCCCAACAATGCAATATTGCATATAATAACAATTACCAATGACCTCCACTGGGTTGTCCAATCTCATTATTGCCAATGCATTTGGTACCTGCCACTGCCAATTTGCTTCAGCAGAGGTTTTATTCAGTGGGATATGATAGAGCTGTACAGCAATCTTTTTCCATTTAAATAGTTTAATTGAGGAAAGCTATCAGATGTTTCCAAATTTAATGTATACAACAATTTGCTTCTCCCTAACTCTTTTCAAAGCTGAGTTGGGAGAAAATGACATCTGATTCTTATAGAAGGAAAGCAATTACATTTCGGCATCTGCCTTCCCCGGATTGCATATGTTTTTAAACATAAAAAGAAATTCTTAATATGTAATTGTCAGGTAATAAAAAGGGGGAAAATATTTTACTTTGTGTTTATGAAGTAATTTTTCAAAAGCATAAGGGAATTACATGTTAATGTGTTACGTTTATGACTACGCTCTAATACTGCACTATTTCTTCAAGTTTGGGGTCTTCTTTGCTCCTCTCCCTCTTCGGGGATGTTAAGCTAATCCAAGTCCTATGTCCTCTAGGAAGTCTTCCTTGGCTAACCCAGTTCATGTTGATTTTCCCCTTCTCTGAAGACCTAGATTTGAGTCTCAGGATGCAAGATAACCATTAATTGAGCACAGATTCTGCATTCTTACAATCTTCAGACCAATTATCATTTTGTCCTCTCCCCTTTCTGTACCCAAATTTGTAGTTAGCCAAATGGACTGGTACTGAATGAGAGTTTAATCAGACCCTAGTGATCCAGTTACCATCTCTCATCCAAATACTTCTCCCTATCTCTCTTGACCCTGGTGCTTGATAGGGAATAAGCTAGTGCCATCTTCCATCTTTATAAAACCTAAGAGGGTGGGAGCCCCGGGTAATGTTTTTCCTAGATCAATGGTTAAGACACATCTATCTCCCTTTCTCCAAATACTTGTGATTACATCTACCTGCTATCAGAGAAAAACCCTCTTCCCCCTGGTATTAATCTATTCTTTCATCCCCACTCAGTTCTCTGCTCCCCTACCAAGTTATTGTGCTGCTTTGTCCTCTCGTTCAACTGAAACTCCAGATCCATCCTTAATCTCCTTCCCTTCATCTTGGAACCCTTCCCTTCCTTTTCCTTTCATCTTCTTATACTTACAGAAATCTGGGTCCTCCCAGAAGGCACTTCATCCCTCGCTATCCTCTCTAGAACTGTTGGCATATTGAGCCAGGAGGTAGATTCAGCATATCTAGTATCCCCCCACCCCCACCCCCACCCCCATTGTTACTTCCAGAACATCCCTTGGAAACCTCTCTTCCTTTAGGGTTAAGACCATCTGCCAGCATGACTCTATCTAGATCCTTATTACCACCACTATTCTCCTTTTCTGAAGGAATTTCCTATCTAACTTTTCTTTTCCATCTCATCTCTGGTTGTAACATTTAAAAAGTTTGAGAGATGTAACTTGTGGATAATTTAATTATATTATTAATAACACCAATATTTTATTTTTATAAATATTTTGTTTTCCAATTATATACAATAGTAGTTTCTACCTATTATTTTTTGTAATGTTTTGAATTTTACAATTTTCCCCCACCCTCCCCCCAAAAGGCAGTCTGATAATCTTTACTGTTTCCATGCTATATATTAATCAAAATTGAAAGTGTTGAGAGAAAAATCATATCCTTGAGGAAAAATAAAATATAAAAGATAGCAAAATTGCATAGTACATAAAACAGACAATTTTTTTTAAAATGAAGGTAATAGTCTTTGGTCATTGTTTAAACTTCACAGTTCTTTTTCTGGATATAGATGGTATTCTCCTTTGCAGATAGCCTAAAATAGTCCCTGATTAGTGCACTGATAGAATGAGCAAGTCCATTAAGGTTGGTCATCACTCCCATGTTTTGGTGTACAATGTTCTTCTACTGGTTCTGCTCATCTCACTCAGCATCAGTTCACATAAGTCTGTCCAGGATTCTCTGAAATCCCACCCCTCCTGTTTCTAATAGAACAGTAGTGTTCCATAACATACATATACCATACTTTATTCAGCCATTCCCCAATTGATGAACATTAACTTGATTTCCAATTCTTTGCTACCACAAACAGAGCTGCTATGAATATTTTTGTACAAGTGATGTTTTTATCCTTTTTCATAATCTGTTCAGGATATAGACCCAGTAGAGGTATTGCTGGAACAAAGGGTATAATGCCAATATTTTAATTAAAAATCAAATTCCATGACCGTCATGGCAGTAACTTATATGCCCTTGGAAAAGGAGTGTTCCTGATGATAGCAGTCAACCCTGATTGCTTTGCAATTAAGGCAATTAAAGAGAACATCTCAATGAAATGAGGAGGTGAGAATGACATCTGTCTCTAAAACTAGACTAATCCCCCAGTTTTGGATAATCTAAACAAAAAGATCTCCACCCAAGCTTGATTGAGTAGAATTCTCTTTAGATTTGAGATTCCTTGTAAAGTTGGATGGACTGACCAAGGGCCAGTGTCCTCCAAGACACTGAACTTATAGAAAAAGAAATAACTCTGGATCTGCCCAAATCATTGGTTGTTAATATTTCTCTCACTATTTTCAAACTTGGGGAATTTATTATATGTTGATGCTCCCTCAAACAGTCTCATCTCCTTTATCAGCTTCTTCAACTCCAGTGACCTTCATCTACATTCTACTTCAGACACACACAGGGATGTGCATACCCTTGATCCCAACCATAATTCACCTATAACTCTTTCTGCCACAATTCAGTCAATCTTGAATATCCTCCACTATTTTCTGCTGCAGTCCTACTGCTGTAACTGGAGAAAGTCCTCAGTTGGATTGCCTGGGTCCAACACTGGTTCATGTTATTAGATCTGAGCTGGATCCTTGGAGCTACATGGCAAACTTATTCTTCTCTGGTTGGCTCTGTGACCTGCATGGCTCCAGGACCTGCCCACATACTGGGCTTCTGCATACCTGAGTCTAGTGCTAGTTAATGATCACAGCAGGTCTGTTTCTCTCTTTGGTTCATTGCCACTCTTCTGTAGTTACACAGGGAATCTGGAAAAGAAAGTTCAGGTATAGCTCATCTCTAGGTTTCCTTTAAATATGAATAAAAGAATTTTCCAGTTCTCATAAAAATATTTAACAAAATAGATACAAATCAGTTATGGGGAAGCCTTTATTTCACCCCATGAGGATACCTAAAATAATTTCCTATCATTTTAAAGATGTTTTCCCTTTTGATTTTCAAAGGCTTGAAAAATAAGTGTTCTTCAGTTGAAGAAACTGAGGCAGACAAGTGAAATGATTCATCCAGGCTCACAATCTTTTGAATATTTGAGGCTGGAATTGAACTGATCTTTCTGACCATGGTCCCAGTGTTCTATACACTGCACCACCTACTTCTTAGAATTTCAATTTCAGAAGCCACATTGGTCATCCTCTTCCTTATCCAAAGAAGCATGTTGAAATTGCTTTCCTCTAGTAGACTAAATGCAAATTTATATGTTCACCACTGTCAGAGAAGCCAGGGAACACTGAATTGGTACAGGGTGAGCTTTTGTATTGATCTTGACATCAGGGCAGATTATCTACAAGGCATACAGCCATGCATGTATGCATGTCTACATACACACTATGTATGTGTATATATATATACCTGTACACATATGTGTGTGTGTGTTACCTTACTCCAGATGACCCTATCTGCTTTGGTTCTGATGTTCCTGGTGTTACTTCTACTCATTGTCACTACTTGTGATTGAGAGACCCACAGAGAATTGCAAAGATCTGACAACTTCAACAACCATTTCTTTAAAATCTGGAACTCTGAGAGAGAGATGAACCTGATGAATTCTGATTTTCATGACCATATTCTATCGCTTCTTTAAGGGACCATTACATGGTTGTATTTTACTATCTTTCTTCTTCTTTTTTTTAAATTCTTTCTCCTTCAGAGCTGTCAGTGTCAGACTTCTTATATCTTTTGGGCCAGAATTGTCCTAAGACTAGTTATCTAAAGTACAAATACTCACTCTGGAAATTTAATAATTGGATCTCAGGAGTCCATATGAAATGTTTCCAGCACATTCTTTTAAGGATACCTAAGTAATGAAAAGCTTTCCAGAAGACTTTTAGACCTTGCCGCCAAAGAGTGGTATGTCATAAAAGCAGCATTAGTTTCATGTAGACTGGGCTTCTTTTCTCTCAAAAGGCATTGAAACTATCCTAAAGACCTAATTGGTCCAGGAAGGTAGGGATGTAATTACTGAACTAAAGGAGTCATTCAATTAATAAATATTTATTAAGCACTTCAAAAAGACAGTCCCTGTTCTCAAGAAGCTAATAGTCTAGTGGAATCATGAGCTCTACTCCTTGGTCTATGATCTTGGCAAATTCAGAGGTAGGGAAACTGTACCTAAATGAATCAATGCTATAGTCTTATCGAATATCTTTTCTTTAATTGGGTAAGTAAACTTCCTTGGGTTAACTGCTAGATAGTCTCCAATTATATAATAGCATTCCAGGCCTGAACTTGAACTTGACAGACCAGCAACAACTATCTTTAGTCCAGAATTTCATCACCTTTCACCCAGACTATTGCCATTATTGCCTCCTATATGTTATCCCTGTTTTTAATTTCATCTCTTCAATCCAGCCTCAGTGCAATTTTCAAAATAATCTTACTAAGAAACAAGAGTCTGTACTGACAATCTACTAGGAAAGTGCTTCAATTTTTACTTTAAAGCGTTGCAGTTATTTGAATTTTTATGGTGGGCATGACTAAGTTAAAGCAATTTAAAAAATAGTCTATTTTGATAAGAATTATATATGACTATGCCAGAGGAAAATGAAAGTTACATCTAACTGGTTGCCAACATATATTGATCTTTACTTTAACTCAATATTAAAAATATATGGGGGGTGGCTAGGTGGTGTAGTGGATAAAGCACCGGCCCTGGAGTCAGGAGTACCTGGGTTCAAATCCGGTCTCAGACACTTAATAATTACCTAGCTGTGTGGCCTTGGGCAAGCCACTTAACCCCATTTGCCTTGCAAAAACCTAAAAAAATATATATGGGATAGGAAAAGGAAGATCATTTTTACTGTCACCTGTTCACAGGTGATTGATACTTTAGACTCTCACTTAGAAAAAATAAAAGATGACATTCATTTGTTAAACTCTAATAACCAAAGGGGAAGAGACTTACTCAATTCTATAACTTATTTCCTATAAGGTCAATCTTTTAGCAAAGGTCACCTCTTTATAATCTTCAGTGACTTCCTATTGCCTCTTAACAAATTTCTCTGTTATAAATTTAAAATTTCACAATTTGATTCTAGCCTCTTTCTAGATGTAGACAAGCTGGCTCCTCTCTTTGGATCTTCACTTCTTTATATATATATGTGTGTGTATGTGTATGTATATACATGCAAATATAAAACTATAAATATAAATAAATATAAAAGCATAAACATGAATCAATTAAAATAGATGTAAATATAAAATGCAGGGATTAAAGGCCCCTGCTAACTCTAAATCTCTTGATGCTATCAAATTAAGTCATTTTTGGCAAGAAGGCCTTTGGAGGGAAGTGTGATATAAACAGGACTGATGAGCCAGTCCCCCAGATGCCACTCTTCTTGACTAAGGCAAACTAAGAACCAGTCACAAAAGGCTGGCCTGGGCAGTTGCTGGGAAGATAAATGGTGCCCACATACAGCTCAAGTTCCCAATCGGGATTTCCTCCGACCTACGACTACCCCTTTGTTGGCAGAGAGAGCAACAAGCTCCCAGCTTACTGGGAGGTCAAGGTAAAGAGATTTCAATTAGAGGGAGATCGCTTAGGTCTCCAACCAGCACGACAAGTTATGTAACACTGGCAGCCTGGCAGGGAGAAGTCATTTATCCTTTTCTGAGCCATACAATTTGGACTTTTCAGGAAGTCCTTTTGCTTCATTCTTTTTTCATCTCCTTCTCTTCCCTTTCAGGTCCTTGAAAGGATAAAAAAATTAGAAACAGAAAGAGCTGTCAGAAGCCCCTTCCTGTTCTGAAACTGATTTTTATTACCCCAGGCACTGAAGGGGCCATAGAAACCTGGAAATGAGGGAGTATTGAGGCCTGTCAGACATCTGGGTTCTGTCCTTCCCCTTAGGCAAGATGAGGTTCTGTTGCTGATTTCTTTCCAGTTACAATCTCCAAACTCTTTTGATCCTACAATCCTATAGATAAAAAAATGTACCCTCATCATGTGTCTTCAATATCTCTTTTCTACATATGCTTTTTTCCCTATATTTTACACATATGTGTTACTATACTAAAATTTTAGTATAGAACTAATATAAAAATAAAAATAAAAAAGATGAGATAAAGATAAAATAACATTAGGTTCCAGAGTCAATAGGGAGCCATTAGAATGTACTGAGTAGGGGACTGATGTGGTTAGATCTATACTTAAGGAAAATCATTCTGGCAGCTATATGGAAGATGAGTAGGAGGACGGGGTAGCTAGGTGGTGCAGAAGATAGAGCACTGGGTTTGGAGCGAGGAAGAACTAAGTTCAAATCCAGAATCAGACACTTACTAGCTATGTGAACCTAGGCAAGTCACTTAATCCCTATTTGCCTCACTTCTTCATCTGAAAATGGGGATACACTGGAGAAGGAAATGATTAATCACTTCAGTCTCTTTGCCAAGAAATCCCATAGATTCCTCCATGGGGTCACAAAGAGTTGGACACAACTGAGTAACAATAGAAGATGGCCTAAAGAGGGAACTGAGACAATTAGGAAGCTACTGACAGTAGCACCAGAGCACCAGTCTTGGAGTAAAGAGGACTGAGTTCAAATCCAATCTCAGACTCTTGACTCTTATTAACTGTGTGACCTTGGGCAAGTAACTTAACCCTTATTGTTTCACATTGATAACCATCTTCAGTTGTCCTAATTCATATCTGGTCAATGGACCCAGATGGCTCCAGAGGAGAAAGTGAGGCTGGTGACTTAGCACAACACCCCCTCCCTCAAATTCAATTCATGTGCTTGTCATGGCATCACCTTCCTGCTGTCATGGTCTCCTTCAAGAACAAAGGACAGACATCAAACTACAATAGTCATGCCAAGAGGCAATGAGCATATGAATCCCCAGATAGTTCTAAGTAATGAGAAGGGGATGGTTGTGAGAAATGTTGTAAAGGTAGAAACTACAAGATTTGGTAATTGATTGACTGTGGAATAAGGGAAATGAGCAACAATGGGTCAAAGATAACAGCAAGGTTACAGTCCTGGATAACTAGAAAGATAGTGGTACACTCAAAAGATGGTGAGAAATTTAGAAGAGGGGAAGATAATGAACTTTGTTTTGGATATATGGATTTTGAGATGCTATGTGGGGCATCAAACTAGAAATATCCAATAGATAATTGTCAAGCTGGCTCTAAAATTCAGGAAGGAGGTCAAAGCTAGATATAGAGTCATAGAGTCATGGATAGAGATGATCTTTAAACCCATAGGGCTACTGAAATCACTAAATGAGAGTTCTAACAGACATTAGCAATGAGGCACTAGGTGAGCAGAGTACAATTGTACCATATACCATCATGGAAGCTGATGCTGATGATGTTTTAACAAAGGAAACTGGAAAAATGTGATCAAATGAGTAGGAGGAGCACCAGGAGAAAAAGAAATATGGCAGCACAGAACAGTTCAAGCAAGTATCCAGGAGGAGAAGGGGATTAGTCATGGCAAGTAATGCAGAAAATTAGGGTAGGATGAAAAGATTATCCAGTTTGGTGGCTAAGATCCCTGATGACTTTGGAGAGAAAAATTTCAGGGAGTAGAGTCAAGAAGTAACGGAGGTTAGGAACCTACAAGACTAGAAGAATGGTGATTTGTTCAATGGCAGCAGAGAAGTTTAGTAGAGGGATGGGTTGAGGATGGTGGATATAATCACAACCCATCCGTCCATACCTGATCATCCTGGGCCACCCTATCATCAAAAAAAATGAAAAAAAAAGTGAGAGTTTGGGAGTCTTTGACTTACTCATTACTAATACCAGCAGTACAGAATCTATTGTAACTGCTATAGGTACCTGGGTCAGGGTAGGTTATATTCTTTCTTGGGGGAAAGCCACAAAAGAGACTAGTGGTGGAATTGACTGTGGGGGAATTTGGAAAGTAGTGCAATAGCGATGTTGGAGACAAACCCAAGATTGACTGGGGAAAGAGGATGCTGCCTATCTTTCTTTCCTTTAATAAAGAGATCATATTCTCTTCGAGGGGGATTTTTATGAGCATTCTATGGTTCCCCAAGTACTTTAGTATAGCTTCAGGGACCTGTCCCACTCCCAGAGAGGAGTCAGAGAGAGAAGTAAAGCAAAGGAAGGAAAGGAAGGACATTGACCCAAATGTCCATTATCTACCCTGAGTTTATCCAAGTCTACCTCCTTCACAAGACTTCCATGATTACCTATTCACATTATTTTCTCTTTTTCCTTTAATTCTCTATAGTCCTGTGGCCTATATTTTGGTATTATTTATATATGTATACTAGAATTTTACTTTGTACATGCCCATATCACCTAATATGGAAGCACAACTATATGGGAGATGCCAAGTAGCTGCTTCTGGCAGAAGACATTCTACATTCCCTTGCCATTCCCTAAGGATAGGAATAGCCTCTTCTCATTGACTGAATAACTAGAACAGACTGAGTCTTTCAAACTGCCAGACTGGGACAGTAACTCTCTCTTTCTAGTTGAATCTAGAGGGGGTGAAGTTTCTGTTCACCTATGTTCACCTTCTGTTCACCTATGTTCACCTTCTATTCACCTATGTCCACCTTCTGTTCACCTGTGTTCCCCTTCTGTTCACTATGAATTGATCTGAGTAAAGGAAAAGTCTCCTTCCCTTCCCCTCCCTGTCCCACCCCTGCCTCTCCCTGCCCCCAATTCCTCTTAACTCCTATGGCTCCAGTGAATTGATTTTGGGGCTTTGATCTAGAATGCTTCATTTATCATTTTCAGTTCTATGTGCAGGTGATAGGATCCTTGGACATAGACTCAAGCCAAGATTACCTTGGAAACAGGATTTGAGGCCTGTTATGGAGGCCAGTCCAGTAAGGAAGCCCTGAGAAGCCAGGATTTGAAATAAAAGGTAAAGACTTTAGACTTGGAACTTGGTAATACTGAAATAAGCTCTAAACCTAATCCCCCTCTCCTTCCTAGAGACTAGTAGTTTAAGATACGTAGGTATTGTAAGGGAGATGTTTGTATATTTATTCTGGTTATACTTTTGAAGCAAATGTTTCTTTGCAGAAGCTAATCCAGTTCAATGTTAAGTGGCTAAATGGAATCGGGTTGCAAAAGACCCCTAAAATTTGCTAGACAGAGAGGGGAATGGAATCAATGGCAGGGAGGTCAGACAGCCCCAAATAGTCTTATGGTAACAGGAAAACTGTAGGGAGAGGGATGAGATGTAACGTACCCAGCTCCCAGGCAGTTGAGGGCAAGATAGTCGATGTTCCATATTCATGATATTTTATATTATCTAAGATTGAACTCTTATTGGCTTTGGAGGTCAACAGAGACTGTAGCTCTTTGCACAGGTCATATATATTCTTGCCCTATGCTTCTGTATCTCCCAGAGTGCCTCTCATGATATCTATGCACATAGTAGGTGCCCAACCCAGACTAGTTAAATTGAATTGAAATGAATCAGTACACAGAACTATCTGGAAAGGACTTCAAAGGGAATGGTTTTGAATGCACTTGGGATCTATGTCTATCACATGGGAGTAAAAGCCTTCATTTGCAAACATAGTCAACTACCATTATCTGTGCTAATGGAGGGTATCCTTTAAAACAAAGGATAATCCAAAAATCATTTGTATTCAGCTTTAGAGTGCTGTCATATGCACACATATACATCCTCACATGCACACACTCAGACCCACCCATAGTCATATTGGCAGATTAATGTGCACACAGACAAACATACCAATCACAAACATATATATTCATCCCTTCTGTGCTGGGTCCTCCCACCTCCTGCCAACAGAACTTGCAAATCATTTGACTTCTGATATAATGAATTTGGACCCCTGAGGTAGGTGACTCAGTGGATAGAATGTTAGACCTACTCATCTTCTTGAGTTCAAATTTGGTCTTAGACCCTTCCTAGTAGTGTGATGCCAGACAATGACTTAACCATTTTTGCCTCAGTTTCCTCATCTGTAAAATGATCTGGAGAAAGAAATGGCAAACTATGCCAGTATCTTTGCCAAAAAATCCCCAGATGGGGTCAGAAAAGTTGAGCATAACTGAAAACAACAAAAATAATGGCCCTAGGGACTAGTTAAAATGGAGACTCATGTCTCCATCTAGGGAAAATTCACAGAACATCACTATCTGGCT
Source organism: Macrotis lagotis (assembly GCF_037893015.1). Classification (NCBI taxonomy): domain Eukaryota; kingdom Metazoa; phylum Chordata; class Mammalia; order Peramelemorphia; family Peramelidae; genus Macrotis; species Macrotis lagotis. The sequence goes on from NC_133666.1 coordinate 309,915,280, forward strand.
TATTTTGCTTTCCTAACAGTGCCCCTGAGCACTCATGATAATAAAACATTAACTATAGGACAAATTTTATTTAATCTGTCAAAAAACACAGAATGGGTTTATACCCAATTGTCAATAAAACTCTTCTCTGTTTTCTGAAGGGCAATGAGAAAGTATCATCTGCCCTAGGACCAATATAGGCAACATGACACAGTACTAATGAAGAAGTAAATCAGGGTTACTTCTCGTTATGCAAAGTTCCATGCTGTTCTAATTTTTCTACTTAAAAATAGGGAAAATTCTGCATGTTTTCTCCTTCCCACTATGACTCTGTCCCCAAATATTTAAAGAGGTTATTTATCTGTGCTGGGGAGCTCTAAAGAGCACATACCTGGGATCCATGAGTAGAAGTTATAGGAAGGTAGGATCTATATAAAAATAAGGAACAACTTTTAAATAATATTTATGTAATAGTAAAATGGATTTCATATTTGTAAATAACTACTGGATCTCTCTTATGTCTTCTCTTCTCCAGACTAAATATATTTCATTATTTCATCTGATCTGTATATAACATGGTTTCTAGACCCTTCACAAAGTAGTGAACTGCTCCTTACTGGAAGTATATAACAAAAATGCCTTCCAATTCTAAATTTAAAATTCTATTATCCTATGTCTTAGATGGGTATTCTTACCTTTTCATTGGAGATTGAGCTAGGTAGCTCCTAAAAAAAATTCTTATCTGTTCTAAAAGTATTTGAGTCTTTGTGATAGTATGGTTAGAGGTATTCCTTAAATAACCCCTAGAAGGATCTATTCCAAAAAGAACTCATTGTCTTCATCCTTTTAAAAAAATTTTTTTTTGCTTTTTTTGTCTTCATCCTTAAATGCATCTCTTTAGCAATTTTTGCCAAAGTGACCTTTATCTTTTTGTTGTTGTAGTTGAGTCATTTCAATCATGATCAGTTCTTCTGGACCGCATTTGGGGGTTTTCTTGGCAAAGACACTGGAAAGGTTTTCCATTTTTTTCTCCAGCTCATTTTACAAATGAGAAAACTGAAGTAAACTGGGTTAAGTGACTTGCTCAGGGTTGCACAGCTAGTAGTAAATATGTGAGATTGGAATTGAACTAAGGCCTTCCTAATTCCGGCCAAGCACTCTGTCCACTGCACCACTGCTGCCTTTTATTCTTCTGGTTATTATGTTATACTGCTTCAAAAGTCAACCTTGACCATTCCCTCTCCTTTACTCTTCTGATCCAAATAGCTGCCAAGTCTTGTGTTTTCTACCTCAATGCAATGACTTGAATCTATCTCCTTTTCCCCATTCACATGGACAGTACCCAAGCTTAAGCCCTCATCATCTCTCACCTAGACTATTATAATTGCTTCCTAATTGGTCTTCCTGTGTCTATTTTCTTTTCTTGCTAATTCATCTTCCACACCATTGCTAAATTAATATTCCCCAAAACCAACTCAGTCTATGTTAATCTTCTACTCAAAATTATTCAGCAGTCCCCTAGTGTCTCTGGGATAAAATATCAAGTCCTTATCCTGGCATTTAAAGGCCTCCTACTGATCTTTCCTGATTTATTTTGTAACATTCCTCTTCATATATCCTCCAGTTCAGTCAGATTGACCCACTAGTTATTTTTCAGATTCAGCAATTTATCAGTCATCTTTGAATAACTGGCACATACTTTCAGGTCGCCTCCATCTCAAAGTATCCCTTTTAGTTTTCTTTACCTTAACTCCATTATACCCACACATACTTTTAAGAAGAATCTTTCAAAAAATCTTTCTCCTAGTTTGAGTACTCTCTCATTCCTGCAATAGCCTTGCCAAATCCTGTTGATTCTACCTTTGTGTCATTTCTTACATACATCCTCTTTTCTCTTCTGACATACAACCATCCTAGTGCAGGCCCTTATTACCACATTTGGATTATTACTATAGTTTGCTGGGTTGGTCTCTCTGCCCCAAGAATCTCTCCACTCCTCTCCAATCTATATTCTTCTCCACTCCTCTCCAATCTATATTCTCTACTCAGCTACCTTCCTAAGCTATAGGTTTTGCCATGCCATGTTCCCCTGCCACAATATTCAATAAATTTCTGAGAATCCCTATTAACTCCAAGATCAAATAGAAAATCAAATATATAAAATATAAAATCCTCTTTTTGGCTTTTAAAGATCTTTGCAGCCTGGCCTTTAACTACTTTTCCAGTCTTCCTTACTCAGTCCCCTCCATGACCTTCAATGATGGAGCTTTGCTGCTTCTTGAACAAGAAACTCCTTCCCCACCTTTTGATTTCCAGGTATTTACACTGGCTTTTCTTCATGTTGGATCTCTCTCCCTCCTCACCTTCTCCACCCAGTTTTTGGACTTGTCTTGGCTCTATAAGAAGCCTTTCCCCACTTAGTGCTAGTACCTTCCCTCTGTTGATTTTCTGTGATTTATCCTGCAAATATCTTTTGTGCATCACTGTGGCCATGTTATCTCCCCCCATTAAACTGTAAGCTCCTTGAAGTCAAGGACTACTTGTATCCCCAGGGCTTAGCATAGAGCCTGGGTCATAATGGGCAGTCCATAAGTATTTACATAATATTTACAATATAGTTATTTGTGAAAGAGGAATGAATGAAAAAGCACTTATTAAACATCTTTTACACCTTGAAGACCTGGTTTCAAGCTCCACCTTTGACGCATTCTAACTCTGTGACTTTGAGTGGTTCACTTAACTTCTCAGTGCCCCAAATAGTTCTCAAAGATGATAAATGACAGAATAGCTGCTGATTTGTTGATTATATTGGGAAAGGGAGTTTTCCCACTGGGAGTTCCTTCCACCACTGAAATCAGATGTTTACACAGAGAAAGTGCCTCCTGTCTGTCTTCCTCCTTTATCTCCCTCCAATAGAATGTAAACTTCTTGAAGGAAGGATTTACTCCTTTTCCTGAATTAGGCTTCAAGTATTTAGCAGAAATCATTGTATACCATAGGGACTTATTAAGTGCTTTCTAATAGATTTTAACTGAAAAAAATAGACAAAATCCTATAGGAAAAGAAATTACACAGTGGTGAAAGTATCCTCCCTGAAGAAATCAGAATTTTGCACACAGTCAGTGATTAATAACTGTTTATTAAATTAAATTGAAGGATGTATGGCCTTTCTACCTTAGTAGCTCCCAATGAGTATCACCTGAAATAGTTGTGAATAGGAATTGGAAAGTGTGGAGTGCCTGTCAGATAACAGACAGGGAGCATTATTTTTGGCAGGTCTTGTCTCTGACAGGATGACTGGTTTGTAGACTTAAATAACAGTCTCACCACTTATATGCCCTCTACTGCTGTTCATGTTTCCGACCAGCTGTTTTAATTGTTTTAAAATTATGAGTACACCGCCGAGAACTGTGGGTAGCAGAAATCAAAAGCAGCCCTGAGTTATGTGTTGTTTTTGTTTTCCAGTGTGGCCTAATGAGTCAGAGATAGCCCATAGCTACTCCTAGAGCTAGTACCTCTGAAATATATATCTCGCCTCTCCAAAGTAAATTCTTTGTAGTCTTGACCTCATTGAAGGGATGTGGGAAGTTTTTGATATTTTTCCTTGTAGGGTGGTTTCACAACTTACTTCTCCTATTACTCTTAGTTACAGACAAGCCAATTTGCTGGCCTGAGGTGGGTCCCTGGTTACACAATGGATCATGTGACAAAAAGTTTGGAGGTTTTAGTAGCAAGTTCAAAATGAGTTGATGGCATGATGCATCTCTCCTTCTCCAGTCTCCTTTCCCACTCCCCCTCCTCCCTCCAGTTCTCCTGCCTCTTTGCCAGATCCTCCCACTTTAGTGTTAGATTTGGGAGTGGAATCAACAGGATGTGCATTATCATCTATGACTGCTTGTTGGTCTGCTGTCAAAATAACTAAAATTATTTTGCATGGATGTTCATTTTATATTCAGTTTCAGAGAGGTGAGTCTCATTGCACTCTGCCCTAGTTGAACCATATCTAAAAAATTATATTTGATGCTGTGAACCATATTTTTGACAAATTGACACCTTAGTAAGTAACCAGAAGATTATCATATTATTATCAAAGCAATCAGTTGCTGGTTGAAAGAACTGGAGATGGTTAGTCCACAGGTGAGAAGGAGGAAGAATACTTCCATTCTTGATGGAGAATGGTCACTAATTTCAAGTAGCTGAAGGATTGTGGCATTAAAAAAAAAGATTCCATCCATTTAGTCGGGTTGGTAGTAGAGGACAGAACTAGGAGCAATGGATGGAAGTTTGAGGAAGGAAGGAAGATTCTTTCCCAATAAACAAAACTTCCTAATGAATAAAGATGTACAAAAATGGAATATATCACTTCCCAAAATAGTGGGCTACCCATACCAGGAAGTTAAAAAAAAGTTGCATGGTCTTCCATCAAGGATTTATAGGGGGAATTCTTGCTTCAGTGAGTGGTTAGACCAGAGAATTCTGACTCTGCTTCTAGTTTGGAGATTCAATGATACTAGATTCCTCTCAGTTGCCTGCATATACCAAACTCATTCTTGCCCCTGGCTCTTTCCACATAATTGCTCCTTACTAGAATGCTCCCTGTTCCTCTGTAATCCTCACAAATCTAAACCACTCTTAGAATTTAAATTCCCAGGTCTCAGTCCTTCCAGGCTCTGCTCCCTTCTTTTGACCAGCATTCCTGCTTATCTAAACCCTCTCCATATTTCAAGGCCCATTTCCAGTCATGACACTACCATGAAGATTTTTTGCCAAAAAGGATTTCTCTATCTCAGGCCACTGAACTAATTGTGTGGCTAGTGTATTCTGCGTTATCAAGTTATCAATGCATATCAAGATATGCATCATTGTTTCTACTTGTTTTAAGTGGATAATTCTCATAGCCCCCATCATTTATCACAAGAATGGGAACAAAGTGGACAGCTCATAGACTCCTCTCTCCTTTATACTATTTGCACATTCTTTTTGCTAATAGTTAATTATGCATATTCCCTATCTCCCTAAATCAACTCTAAACTCTTTGATGACAAAGATGGTGTCACATACCTTCTTATATTTCCCTATCCTCCCTCTTTCTCTTAGTACAGTGCCTTGAAGGAAATATTGCCTTGAATCGATTGAATGGGAAGCAAAAATTGAGCCCTAGTAGAAAAAGTTACTCAGGGTCTAGGATTGCTTATCTCCAGCATCTCTACCAATGGTCAACCCATAGTAGGTGTTGAATTAGTATTTAATGAAGCAAATTGAATAGCAGGAAGTCAATATGTACTTGACAAATTAAATTGTTTTATAATTATTTTTCTCTCCCCTTGATATTAGCTGGTTTTCATTTCAGGTCTTCAGTCTCTATGCTGTGACCCTTAGAAATATATACTGTAAACACTTAAAAATTGGATACACTCACATTACAGTGCCCTATATATGGCCTGCCCAAACAATGATGCAAAGTGTGTTTGTTTATGCCACTAAGGGACCCTTAACTTATGAATTCCTGACTGGTAACATTGGTCTGGCCCAGGTGGAGTCCCCTGCATTTAATTTTTATTGATGTTATCTGGTTTTACATCTGAGTGTCTGGTGGATGCCAGGAGCTATTACTTTCCTGCTGTTTCAGTGGCTATTCCATTAAAGAATCACAGTAATAATGGAAAGGACCTTGGAGATTGTCTGGTTCAAAGCTCTCATTTTTAGATGAGGAAACTGAGGACCAGAGATGAAAAGCAATGTTCCCAAGGTCATATACTTATGACCAGAACCAGGTGCCATATACCAAGGCTTAAAAACCAAAGCATCCTCTAGACTCCTCCTTCCATTTCCCCCCCTCCTCACCTGTACCCAGGTGCTAAGAAATCTGTTTCAGCAATGTTATCCCTGCCTATTCCCCCCTTTCTCTTTAATTTGTACCTTGTACCTCTAGAATGGTCAGTTAGGATAGAGAGCAGGACCTGAAGTCAGGAAAACTCTTCAGAGTTCAAATCTGGTTTCAGACACTTACTAGTTGTGTGATCCTGGACAGGTTACTTGACTCAGTTTGCCTCAATTTCCTCATCTGTAAAATGAGCTGAAGAAGGAAATGGAAAATCATTCCAGTATCCTTTGTCAAGAAAACTCCAAATGGGGTCACAAGAAGTTAGACACAACTGAAAAAATGACTTAACAACAATAACAAAAACCTCCAGAATATCTCAAGGCATCATGGAGGTACAGAAACTCAGTACTGAGGACCAAAAATACTGTTTACCTAGTTCAGCTTGCTTTTGACTGAGAATCCCCTCTACCATCTCCAGCAAGTGACCATCTGATGACCTTCATTGATGAGGAGTTCATTATCTCCAGAAATAGTTTATTCTTCTTGGTTTTTTTTGTTTAATTTTCATTTTATTATGAACTTAACAAATTTGAATATTTCAATATACAGAAAAGCAAAATGGGAAGTTGATTATGAAACTGTACTTCTATACAGATGTTTTTAAAAATTGTTTATTAAAGTTTACCGCTTTAATTGTTTGCAAGTGTAAATGTGCCACTCTGCAGTTAACATGAATGGCTCCTAATTTGACCCTCTGTAGCCAAGAAGAATGTAACTGATTCTTTCTCTTCCACTAAAACCCTCTACCTCTCCTGCATGGACTGTTTCCTAGTCTTATCTTTTCCATCCTGCAGTTAAGTTTCTTTTTATATGTGTTATATTTATCTTCATCATATTAGATATTTTTAACCTATTGTTTGGGATCTTGGATCTATCTTCTAGTGTTTGTGCCATCTGCAAATTGGAACTCTGCATTATCGGTGTTATCATACAAATCATCTTTTCTCCATTTCCTTTCCACAACTTTGATTCAAATCTTCATTTGTCCTCATTAGGACTATTTACAATAGCCTCCTGAGCAATCTCCTTGCTTCCTTTCTCTTTTTTACAATCCTTCCTACATACAGCAATCAAAACAATTTTCCTGATGCACAAGGCTGACCATGTTGCTCCTGACTCATCAGCTTTAATTGGCTCCCCATTGTCTCCAGATCAAACTTTTTTGGCCTGACATTGAATACCCTTCACAATTTACTCTATACTTATATACTTGTTTATTTTTCATCCTATTCTTCTTCATATTCTCCATGTTTCAATATTGGACTCATGGCTGTTCCCCAATCTCAGATTGAGCTCTTCTGTTTCCACATGTGGAATTCTATAATCTCCATGCTCAGAATTCAATCCAATCAGAATTCTTCCGATTCCAATTCAGGTAAGACCTCCATGAACCCTTCTCTGATCCCAATATGTCAACATAAATTTTCCTTCCTCAAAAGTTCCTATTTTACTTGATCTAGAATTCTTTGTTCTTATACAATCTTCTTTGCATTAAACTTGTGTATTGGCCATATCTCTCTCTCTCTCTCTCTCTCACACACACACACACACACACACACACACACACACACACACACACACACCCCCTCCATTTGATTGCAAGCCCCTTCAGGATAGAGACTATGTCTTTTCCCCCATTTCTGTAGTTCTTTCATCATGTCTTGCGAATATTAGGTATTTAAGAAACAATTATAAAACTAAAGTAAATCTAGATTCAATTTCAAATCTAAATTAATACCTATCATTCAATGTCCATCTCAAATTCCATCTTATTTTTCTCTCTATGTGTATATCCTGTTTTTCCACTCAACCTTATTTGTGGTATGTCCTACAATACCTAGGACAGAGGCTGGCCACGTGGTATCTTCTTCTTGTTCAATGTTGTCTGACTCTTTGTGAACCTCATTTGAGGTTTTCTTAGCAAAGATGCTAGTTTGCCATTACCTTCTCCAGTTCATTTTACAGATAGGGAAAGTGAAAGGAACAGGAATAAGTGACTTGCCCAAGAGCACACAGCTAGTAAGTATTTGGGGTCATATTTAAATTCAAGTTTCCAACCTCAAGCCTGGGGCTCTATCCATTGTGTCACGTAGCTGCCATATGGTACTTTGACTGGATAGATGTTTGTTTTTATTGTATCTGGGATCTAGAGCTGACAGATATCTTAGGGGTCATTTATTTTAACCCTTTTATCACAGAAATAGTAACACTTACCTCTCAGGATTGTTGTGAGGACAAAATGAGATAATTTTTATATAGTGTATTGCAAACCTTAAAATGCTATAGAAATACTTTTATTACAGATAAGGAAACTGAGGACTGGTGAGGTAAAGTAAACTAAGATCATACCTTCTTACGATAAAGCTGGTGCTCTTTGTGTTAACATTGCTACTACCAGAAGCTTAGTTGTCATGTGATCTTATACTGGTCATCATGTCTTTGTGACTCCGTTGTCTCATTTATATCTTGGGGGTGATAGTTCCTAAGTGGCCTGAAGGCTGGGGGATTGAATCAGGTGATCTCTTGAGGAGTATTAGGACCCCTTGATCATTTTGCTTAGAGGCACAGTACCTCTATGATACACACCTGAGATCACAGCACCTCTGAGCTGGATAGGACATTTGATGACCATCTCATCCAATTCCTCCATTTCACAGGTGAGTCAGAAACTGAAGTCAGAGAGGTTAAGAGCCTCTTGTCTTCATCTAAGGTCACTTACAGCCAAGCAGGCATGAAATTCAGATTTCCTGTCTCCCAGTCTAGAATTCTATGCTGCTCTCCCTGGTTCACATAGACTTTTTAACCCCCTGCAACTTCTAGTCAATTAATCATCAAGCATTTATTAATTGATTACATGCTTGGCATTAGAGATTCACTGTTCTCAGGGAGCTTCCATTCCACCAGGGGAGACCACTTGTACATATTTTAAAATTTCCAAAATAAATACAAGGTCATTAGAAACTGGCTCACAGACCAGCCCCTTGCAGGTACAGAAGCAGTCTCCTGTTTCTCTACCTCTCCTCTTCCCAATTTCCCCCAGGAGGGTACAAGACCAAAAGGGGCATGCCCCCAAGTAACTTGACTACTAACAGAATCTGCTCTTCTGTCCCAACCTCCCCTCTTTGAACAATTGCCAGCCTTGACTCCAGAGCTGTTGGAGCCCTCCCCCCCTCCTCCAAGGTCAGAATCAGGCAGAGTCCTAAAGGAGAGGGGGAGCGGAGAGTGGAGGGCTAGGAAGAGGGAGTAGCTCGGAATGACTGAGAAGATTGTTTGCGTAAGCACACAAACACACACACACACACACACACACACACACACACACACACACACACACAGACATGAACTGATCAGAAAGGGAAAGAGACAAAGGCGAGTGAATGGGCCCCAAATTGAGTCCTGGCAGTGGACAGATGGGGCCTGTCAGACTCATGAACCAGGGCCCTATTCACAGAAAGGAAACATATGTGCGCACACACACACACACACACACACACACACACACACACACAGAGTCAACCTTCCCAGAGTGCTGAGAGTTGTCCATCTACAAAGTTGGACTACAGAGTTCTTCCATTTTTATGTGTCTGTTTTTCATTAAATCAAGGCCTCTCCCCATCCCAACACCCCCATCACCCTCTCTAAAAGAATAATTATTTTACAAGTCTGAATTTGGACATGTTGGATTTTTTTAAAGTACCATTCTGAAGACAGTTCTGAGGAACAGTTGGTAAGCTGGCCAGCTCACCCCCCACACACACACACACGTCCCTAGTCCCTTGCAGTTCATTTCTCTCTGGGAAGGATAGTGAGCTAGCAGAGCCTGGCACATACTTAATGTTCATTGAATGTATGTCTGAATGGAAAGGAGTCTTTGAAATGAGGGGTAGGGAGATGCTGGAGAGAGAATCCTGCATGCTTTCCAGTTAAAAACCCACATTGACCTTATGCCATATAAAAACTGATGTCTAGACTGACCTTGAAAGCAGTATGTGTATGTGGTGTATGCACATGCAAGCCCTCTACTCTATATACATGTGTGCACATATGTGTTTGTGCATGATGGGTGTGTGTAACATACCTACCCAATAGAATGCATGCCATTTTTGTGTGCATCTACATGTCATGTGTGTGCTCACTAGTGGTTTATGTTCATATGTGTATTGCCTACATTAGTCTGCTATTGTATGTAATATATGCATGTATAGTATATAATGCATGCAAATACTATACATATATTATATATAAGTACTATATGTGCCACACATTCATATATTTATAATTACACATGCCTATATTCTATCATATACATAAGACATACATACACATATATGTTTCAGAGACATCTCTATAAACAAAGGACTTTGCAAATTTAAACATTTTATGGTTGCCAGTAACTACCACTATCTCATTTGGTGAATAGAGGGTTTTTAGAAAGGCAGGAAGAACTCTTTCACCCCATTCCCTCTTTATTCACTATTCCAAATATACACATACACACACACATTATATACTTAGAGTTATTATAATCTCTATTTTACAGATGAGGAAAGAGGTTAAGAAATGAGGCTAAGAAAGTCTAAAGGACTTGTCTATGTTCTCACATCTAAACAGACATCCATAGATAATGCAAAAGAGGACAGGCTCTAAAGTCAAACCTGAGTTCAAATTCTACCTCGGATGCTTGCTACCTATGTGACCTTGGGAAAGTCACTTAGCTTTTCTAGTCTTTAATTTCTTCCTTTAAAATGAGATGACCGCTGAGATCCTTTTTGGTGCTCAGACTATGATTTTCTGACTCTCTGAATGGACATGCAAATATAGAAATATTTGTACCCATATGCATATGGTTGTATGCATGTGTGTATATGCATAAATATGTGGAATTAGGAATACATCCTATATGTCTCTGTGTTTATTTGTGTGCACATGCATGTGTATTCCAAAATTCATACACACACACACACACATACTAGTGGGGACACCTCCCTCACACAAGAACATATTCAGGTTCATGCATATACAGACCTGCTTCCATGTGTAGGTGGGCACACATTCATAAGGAAAGACCTCTATGGAGATATACACAACACACTCTTGTACCCCACTCTATGACTGGGGCTTACTCAGCATTATTGTTCTGGGCATGCTCTCTTCAAAGTCACCCTTTCAGGGTTGATCCCACACAGGTCCTGCCATCCCAATAGCCAATCCCAGTGATGACCTCCATGTTCTAATTACAATCTCTTCCTATATTTCTCTCCAATCTGATTGGAATTACTCCTTCCAAAGGTGAGAGTAGGTCAGAGGCAAGCCAATCCCTTTAAATAGAGAGGAAGGAAGAAGATAACAGCTGAGAAATCAGTTGTCATATTGACCTTTACACTGGACCAGCATATTCATTCTTAATATTGATTTCTCGCTAGGAGGACAAAAGACATTTTACCTTTACAACTCTCATGTTAAGGTATGGCCAGCATTTCAAGTGGATAGAACAAGAAAATAACTAGTAGATGTGATTTGAAAGACTCTGAGAAAGCCATCCCCTCAAAATAAATTATCTCATCTCCTCCACTGGTGTAATTCTCCTATTAGGGAGTAATTCCTTTGGGTTTAAGCATTGTCCTTTGCAATTGTCCTTTTTAAATGTAAATTCTCCTTCTAGGGAGGAGTAATAAATTCCTAGGGAAGCAACTTGGTATAATGGAAAGGTCACAAGTTCTGAAGTCAGAGGTCAAACCCTGATCCCAGCATTCTCTACCTAATGACCTTGGCCAAGTCTCTTTTCTTCCCTGATTCACAATTTCCTCACCTGAAACTAGAAAGGGCTTGGGTTAAGAGACCTCTCAAGTCTCTTATATTTCTAATGATAATACATCAGGCCTCTGGATGATTGATTTTACCAGACTTTTATCTGTGTTACAATGAAAAGAAAGAGATGGTGTGTGTGTGTGTGTGTGTGTGTGTGTGTGTGTGTGTGTGTGTGTGTGTGTGTGTGTGTGAGAGAGAGAGAGAGAGAGAGAGAGAGAGAGAGAGAGGTGCAGGGTTTGCTTAGGGAATAAAGTCCTTAAGGATTCCAGGAGTAGGATCACTACAAACTTCATTAACTTCACAATTTTGTTTTGGGTCCTAATCCTAACCAAGAATCCTTTGATGGTCTGCCTTTCCTTGCACCCAAGAGGCATCAAATAAATTTAATTAGCCAAGTGAATGAATTAGGAATGACCCACCAGCTTGTGATAGTTATTAACTCATTTTTGTTTTGTTTTGTTTTTTTAGCTCTGGGCTCTGTCATCAAGTGGAGAGGAAGCCAAGAGGGGGTCTGTAGAGGTGAACTAAGGAAGTTACCAATATCAACTTAAGTCTATAGGATCTTTGTTCGACCCCAAACTGTTTTCATCCAAGTCTGTTGTTGTGTTGCCCTTTCTGGTCTGAAATTCCCCCTATTGGAGTCATTCCTTTGGGTTATGTTAGAAAGGGTCTTAGTATCTACACAAGGACAACAATCAATCAGTCAATCAATCCACATATATGCTAACATACCTGGGAGAAGCGCTCTAAATTTTATCATTCTTGCAAATTCATTCATTCAATAAATTAATTAACAAGTATTCATTAAATGCCTACTACATGCCAATCACCATGCTAGGTTCTGAAAAGAAAGAGAAAAATAAAAGTGTTTTTCTCTCAAAGAAATTACATATCAAAGAGGGAGTTAATATATCAAATGTGTATCTAACAAATATGAAATAAATATAAAAAATATGAGGAAAGTACTCAAGGCTTGGAAAGACCACTTAGAAAAGGATTCTGGAGCTAAATTTGAAGGAAACAAGATTCTAAATGGACAAAATAAGGAGTATTGAAAGCATGAATGACAACCAGTGCAAAAAGCACCTATATGGGAGATTGAATTAAATGAAGAAGTCTATATACATCACCCAGGACAACAAGGTTGACTTATGCTGGCATTGTGCCATCTCCCTGCTACTGTCCCTTGTCTTGACCTGGAATAGCCACCCCTTCCAGACTTGGGACCTGACCTACACAGACCATATTCACTCCTCAGATCCCCTTATAAGGGAAGATTGAAATTGACTAGCTGAATTTCAAGAAAAAAACCTTTTGCATAATTGGAGAATGGGATTGAAAAATGAACGTGGTGATTTAGTAAGCACAGCCAATGATGCACTTCTTCCATTTGAATCTACATAATTTTATGAGGTATCTTTTTCAGTATGACAGCCCCTGAAACCACGTTATCAAGCTAAACTGACCTTAGAACCAGATCTCAAAATGGATGTTAAATTGAGATGTTCAAAAGTAATGAAATATTGTCAACCCCATACCACCTATTTAAAAATACATATATTTTAGCAAGGATAAAAGATATTTTATATTGTTAAAATATTTTAAAATACCATTTATTTAATCTTTAATTCTTTTTTAATGTTCTATTTTGTGTTTTATAATGCATATAATATGAGTACAAGCATAATTTATAAATAAACATGAATAAATTCAGAAATATATTGAGGTTGCTGAAAAAATATTTTCCTGAGATGATAGAATTTTAAAAGTATGGAGATCATTGGTTTGAAAAACAAATGTATTTATAGGTAATTCTCCATCATCTAAACCCATTCATTTCTGTCCTGTTCTCTAGAAGTCCCATTTGAACCATTTCACTGCTATCAGCACCAGGGCAGGAAGCAATATTCAGACTCTGTGGGACTTGGTGTAAGAAGGAACTGAAAGTTGTAGCTAAGATGATTAAGGATTTTTGATGGATTTGTATCCTCCATGCTCTCCCCATACTTTTGTTTATGATGAACATTGACCAAAAAAATCACAGAACTAGGAAAATCATTTAACCTGGATTCCAATTCACTATATAGCCTTGAAAATGTTACTTAATCTGCAAAATAAGTAAGAATAATAATTCCCACCTGCTTTACTACCAAGAGTTGGTATGGGGATCTCATAAGATAATAGAAAACTTACACAAAAGTGGTTTCAAATATAAATATTTGTAATCCCCCAATTCTGCCTTGCATTTTTCTGTTTCCACAACTTTGTTAATTTAGATTATTAATTTATAAATAAATATGAATAAATTTACAAATATACTGGAAGTGTTGAAAAATATTTTGCTGATAGCACAGAATCAAAAAAGAATGGCAATCACTGGGTAGAAGAACAAATATATTTACCCTCTCATAAAACTCTGCTTTCCAAAATCCTATCATCATTAAAGGTTTTCCTCTAATACAATCTCCTCTGTGAAGTCTTCCCTGGTCATTCTTTTGTAACTGATATCTCATCAAAACTCACATAATTACATTTTTCTTCCTTTATTATATGATATTAATACCATTGTTCATAGGATGATATTTATTTTCAACTCTTTCCTCCTGCCAATAGAATACTTTGAGATTAAAACAAACTGTGCCTTAATTGCATCTTCTTCCCTTTGTGTCTTACACAGTGTCTCAAATCTAATATTTTTTTATCTTTTTTTTAAAGGTTTTTGCAAGGCAAATGGGGTTAAGTGGCTTGCCCAAGGCCACACAGCTAGGTAATTATTAAGTGTCTGAGACCGGATTTGAACCCAGGCACTCCTGACTTCAAGGCCGGTGCTTTATCCACTATGCCACCTAGCCGCCCCTCAAATCTAATATTAATGGATAAATATTTGTTGATTGGCATGTGGCATCAATTTAGCCTTTGGAAAAGCATGCCATAGCTGGAAATGTAAATGTCCTCTCTTCTTTTCCTACTCTCTCCACTTCTACCATCTCATCTTGAAGTTTTCTCCTTCCCTCTTTCATTGCCCCCCCCATTCATTCCAATGTGCTTGCTGTCTCTACTCTTTTCTTTTGACTTTATTTCCTGGTAAAGTTTTAAAATATATTTCTAAAGATTTTAATATTAAAAGAAAAGGAAGTCAACATTGCTGCTAGGAATCCTAGAAGAAAAGGAAATGAGTATATTCTAGAATGGTCTAGGGGGTGGCTAGGTGGCGCAGTGGATAAAGTACTAGCCTTGGATTCAGGAGTTACCTGAGTTCAAGTCCAGCCTCAGACACTTAATAATTACCTAGCTGGGTGGCCTTGGGCAAGCCATGTAACACCATTGCCTTGCAAAAAGCTAAAAAATAAAAAATCTAGAATGGTCTATTTCAGACAAAGTCATATCAGATTACCCTTATTTCATTTTTTGAAAAAAGATTTTTAGCCTTTTAGATTGTTGGATCAGTTCAATGTTGGAGATAGTGTTTATCTAAGACTGGCAAAACATTTTACAATGGGATGATTGTGGATGGATTTCTTGTATTTGGAGGCAAATGAGTTGAACCTTCAATAAAGATAATAATAACAATCGTAGCTAGCATTTGTCTAGTGCCTTAAGTTTTGAAAAGTACCTTTACAAATGTTATCTCATCCTCATAGCAACCCTGGGAGGTAAGTGCCATTATTAACCCTGTTTTATAGATTAAGAAACTAAAGCTGAAAGAGACTAAATAATTTGCTCACAAAGCTAGTAGGTTTCTGAGGCATTATTCAAACTCTGACCTACCTGATTTCAAGTCTAATATTCTGTCCAAGGAATGGAGAGGCGGGAGAAGACTTTAGACTGGGGAATTCAAAGAAATGTACAAAGATAAGGGAGATGGAATGCTGAATTTAGGAAACAGATAATAAACCTATTTGACTGGAACATTTATTGTAAGAAGATTAGTAATCTAAGACATGAATAGAAAAGTAAACATGGAAAAGATTCATGAGGGAGAACTGGAAATGTCAGACTGGGGAACTTGCATTTTACCTAGGTATACATGTAGTCACTGGAGGATTTGAAGAAGAGGAATGCTAGATCTGTCCTATGCCTTAGGAAGGGTTTTTTGGCAGTAGTCAAGGATGATTGAAGAAGAAAGAGATGCTTAGCAGGGAAACCAGTTTTAGAACTAAATGCCAAGTCTGAATTAGGAAGGTCTCTATGTATATAGACATGAAGATATGGATTCGGGATATGTTGTGGAGATATAATTCACAAGATTTGGCAACTGATTGGTAAAGGGTGTTAGGAAGAGGGAAGAATAAAAAAAAAATGACACCATGGTTGCAAATCTGCATAATACTCTCAACAAAATTAGAAAAGTCTGGGACGAAAGGTAAGTGAGTTTTAGGGAGAAAAAAACAACAAGTTCCATTTCAGACATGTTGTGTTTGTGGTGTTTATGTGACTTCCAGGTGGAGATGTTCAACAGGAAGTTGATGATGTGGAACACAGAAGACATTAAAACTGGGTCCAACTGTATAATGGAACTATGGGATCTAATGAGATGATGATGATGATGATGATGATGATGGTGTGTGTGTGTGTGTGTGTGTGTGTGTGTGTGTGTGTGTGACAGAGACAGAGACAGAGAGAGAGATGGGGAGGCAGAGAAAGAGAGAAGAAAGGGAAAGAAAGAGAAACAAAGTTTGGAATAGTTCATTGTGAAAACCAATACTAGGAGGAACTAGCCGGATAGTAATTCATCAAAACAGTCTGAGAGAGGCAGCTAGGGGATCATCATACAGTGGAGAGAACACTGGTCCTGGAGTTAGGAGGACCTGAGTTCAAATTTGACTGCAGACACAATGCTGTGTGACCTTGGGCAAGTCACTTAACCCCTCTGCCTTGCAAAAGCCAAAAAAATTTTTTTATGACTCTCATTACATTAATAAATTTGTTGAATTGAATTAAATTCAACCCAATGTACAAAACTACATAACACCCTCAATAAAAATAGGGAAGTCTGAAGGAAAAGTAAGATTTTTGGGGAAAATAAGTTCTATTTCAGACATATTGTGCTTGAAATGGTTATGTGACTTGTAGGTGAAGATGTTCAGCTAAAAGTTGATGTAGAATTCACAAAAGACATTAAAGCTGGGTATAATAGAACCTGTGGGAGTTGATGAGATCAATATTTGTGTGTGTCTGTGTGTGTGTGTGTGTGTCTGTGTGTGTGTATCTAAGAGGGGGGGAAGACAGATAGCCAGTCAATCAGAGCCAGAGAGAAGAGCAGAAAGGAGGGAAGGAGAAACAAATATTTTTGGATAATAGCTGTCATTCAGTGTTAGTTGTACTTCCTTATTTTGTACTATCTGCAAATCTAATAAATACATGCCAACCAGGTCTTTGTTCTAGATCCCTGGTCATTCACTGCTCTGACTTCCTCCATCTCTCTCTTCTCCCCACTCATGGCTCCTTCTTAGATTTCACTTTACTATCATTGTAGTTTGATGTTATAGAGATCATCTGACTATAGACTGTTTTTAACACTGAATCCCTTCCCTCCTTGTCTTATCATTGTTTGTATCTGTAAAGTCCTACATCTTAGTTAGACCCAGGGACACTTAGGTAAATGTTTAACAACAGCTCTCCTGAAAAACAAAACCAAGATTTCCAAGATTCATGTGGGGTTTTTTTTTGTTTTTAGGTTTTTTCAAGGCAAATGGGGTTAAGAGGCTTGCCCAAGGCCACACAGCTAGGTAATTATTAAGTGTCTGAGGTCGGATTTGAACTCAGGTACTCCTGACTCCAGGGCCAGTGCCCTATACACTGCACCACCTAGCTGCCCCACCAAGATTCATGTTTAAGTATAATCTGTACCATTTACATTTTCTTCATTACTTTTAAAAATCTAGATGATCAGCAAAATAAACCAAGCCCAATTGAAAGTATTTGACAATTTCCTAGGTGCAAATGCTCAAATTGAAAATTTAACAATTGGGTTTTTTTATCTCTTTTTAGAGCTGACTCCAGCACACCCCCATTATTTGCCTTCTCTAGTTCTGCTCCTATGTTTCTGAATGGCATTGGAAGAAATCTTGACACTTATGACAGTGTCTACTACCAATTCGTACTATCTAATATTAATTGGATCCTCATTGCTGTGAACTTCAATCTTTTTCTATCTCTGTGATAATACTATTATGTTCCTCACAGTGACTTGTTTCAAAATTTCCCTTTTTCACTTCAAGCCTCCTACACTATTAATGTTTTTTCTTCATTTTTTTAAATTAATTTTTTTATTCTCATTTTGTACAAATGTTTTTTACATTAATAAAATATTCTTGTTTACAAGTAAACAAAATACCCCTCCTCCCCTATGAATATAGATAGACTTGCTTGGGCAAAAAAAGTAAAGGGGAAAGAAAAAAATTAAAATAAAAAAAATAATAGTAATAATTGTAGGTATGTCCAGGTGGCACAATGGATGAAGCACCAGCCCTGGAGCTACGAGCACCCGAGTCCATATCCAGCCTCGTAAACCTAACAATCACCCAGCCCTGTGACATGCAAGCCACCTGATCCCCACTGCCCTGCAAAAACCAAAAAGAAAAAAGAAAAAAAAGACCCAAAATAAAATAAAATAGTAATAATAGTAGGGGTGTCTGGGTGGCAGACAGAGCATTGGCCCTTGAGCCAGGAGCGCCTGGGTCCAAATCCGGCCCCAGACACTCAAAGATCACCCCGCTATGTGGCCCCAGGCAGGCCATCCAGCCCCACTTGCCCTGCACCCTCCCCCAAATAATCATAACAAAAAATGTGCTTGAGTCTTTGTTCCAACACCAACAACTCTGTCATGGGTGGATTGCATTCTTTATGATAAGTCCATCACAAAAGTTACTTCCATATTTTTCCACTGTTGTCATTGCTGATCGCAACTCCCTCCTTTCTTATTTCTCCACTACCATGTACTCTATTTTCTCTCTCCTTTCACTCTGACTCTGCTGTAGGGTCATTGACTGACTCAGCATACAGATCCCTGGTCCTGGGGCCAAGAAGCCCTGAGCCCCTATACCACCCCTTAAACCCAGCATCCACCTGGCCCCATGGTCCTGGGCAGGCCTTCCAATCCCAGCCCCTTGCAAGAAATAAAAAAGAAAATGTGTTATATCTGACCAGTTTCCCCCCATGGTCCATCCTCTCCTTTATCCACATCCCCACCCCTTCCCCCTGCTCCCCCTCCTTCTTACTCCAGATGTATATACCCCATTGAGTATATATGCTGTTTCCTCTCCTAGCCATCTCGGATGATAGCAAAGTTTCCCTCATTCCCCCTTGCCTCCCCCCTTCCATATCATTGCAATAGCTCATTGTAATAAAAAAAAAAATCTTATGTGAAATATCTTGGACTATTCCCCCTCTCCTTTTTCTTTCTCCCATTCCATTTCCCTTTTTTTCTATTAACTCCATTTTTACACCATATTTTATCTTCGAATTCATCTTTCTCCTGTGCTTCAACTATAAAATCTCTCTCTACCTGCTCTATTAACTGAGAAGGTTTATATGAGTATTATCAGTGTCATTTTTCTATGCAGGAATACATGCAGTTCATCCTCATTAAGTCCCTCATATTTCCCCCCTCTCCTCCAATCTCCATGCTTCACCTGAGTCCTGTATCTGAAGATCAAACCTTCTATTCAGCTCTGGCCATTCCAACAGGAACATTTGAAATTCCCCTGGTTCATTGAAAGTCCATCTTTTTCCCTGGAAGAGGACATTCAGCCTTTCTGGGTAGTTCATTCTTGGCTGCATTCTAAGCTCTTTTGCCTTCCAGTATATTGTATTCCAAGCCCTATGAGCTTCCAGTGTAGTTGCTGCTAAGTCCTGTGTGATCCTGACTGCAGCTTCACAATATTTGAACTGTGTCCTTCTGGCTGCTTGTAATATTTTCTCTTTGACTTGGGAGTTCTGGAACTTGGCTATAATATTCCTAGGGGTTGGTTTTTTGGGATCTCTTTCTCTGGGGGTTCAGTGGATTCTCTCCATTTCTATTTTGCCCTCTGCTTCTAGAATATCAGGGCAATTTTCCTGTAGTAATTGTTTGAAAATGATGTCAAGGCTCTTTTCCTGATCATGCCTTTCAGGTATTCCAATAATTTTAAAATTATCTTTCCTAAGTCTGTTTTCCATATCAGTTGTTTTTTTAATTGAGATATTTCACATTTTCTTCTAATTTTTCATTTTTTTGGTTTTGAAGTATTGATTCCTGATTTCTGGTAAATTCATCAATCTCCCTGAATTCTATTCTTTGTCTGAAGGATTTGTTCTCCTCAGAGACTTTTCTTGTCTCTTTTTCCATCTGGCCAATTTTGCTTTTTAAAGCATTCTTGTCCTCAATAACTTTTTGAACTGTTTTGTCCATTTTTCCTAAGCTGGTTTTTAGCATGCTATTTTCTTCAGCATTTTTTTGGATTTCCTTGACTAAGCTGCTGACTTTATTTTCATGTTTTTCCTGCATCTCTCTCCTTTCTTTTTCCCAGTTTTTCTTCCAACTCCCTCATTTGATTTTCAAAGTCTTTTTTGAGCTCTGCCATAGCCTGAGCCCAATTTCTGTTTTTCTTGGAGTCTTTAGATGCAGGAGCTTGTGCTTCCTCATCTTCAGACTGAGTGTTTTGATCCTTCTTGGGCTCATTTGCAAAATATTTCTCAATAGTCTTCCTTTTGTTTCTTTGCTTGCTCATTTTCCCAGCCTGGGCCTGGTTTGGGGGTGCTTCCTGAGCTTTTGGGGCATTCCCACAAGGGTCTCAGTGTGTGAGGCTCTGTCCTCCTTCCTCATCTGTGAATGACCATAAGCACCTCCCTCTGCCACTGGGCCGAGGTGGGGGGGGCCTGCTGTTCTATGGGGGGCCTAGACTGCGATCAGGATCTGAATGTGGTCAGAGCCCCAGAGTCCTGTTCCAGGGGCAGAGGACAGAGCTTGCAGTCTCTCTTCACTCCCCTCCCTCAACTCAATGGGCTCATGCCCTGGAGGCTCCTGCTTAATGGCTCCGCCTGCTTCTGTTTCTGCTCTGGGCTGCAGAAAGACCAAGCTGTTCCCTGAGTGCCCCGAGGGCTGGGCTCCACATGCTCACTCTGTCAGAGGTCCCCCACTGTTCCCCCACTTTGTGCCCGGTGCTCCTTGGGGTGCAGCCCAGGAAACTCCCCTGCTGCTATGAGCTGAGACTCCCAGCGCCCTGGGGCTGCCTCCGGGAGCCTGAAGTTCTTTGGCTCTGGCAGGCCACCCCTCTGGCGGGCCGCCCCTCCGACCCCCGGGAGCAGAGCCTTTCTGCTCTTTTCCAGGTTACCTTGAGTAGGAGAACTGCCTCACTGGGTCCCTTTGTGGGTTCTGTCTCTCAAAAGTTTAGTTAGAGTCCTTAGCTTATGAGTTTTATCAGAGAGCTCCTAAGACTCGATCCCTTCTTGTCGCCATCTTGGCTCTGCCCCCAAGAAGCCACATTCTGTCCTTCATTTTTCAAGAAGGCCACAACATCAGGGGGGTGATGTCATGATAAGTACATGAAATGGATTTGAGTGAGGGGGATACTGTGATAAGCCACCAGTCTAAGAAGAATTGGTTAGACATTCAGTAGAAGATTTCCATCTGTAAGTCACATAAACACCACAAACACAAGATGTCTGAAATGGAACTTGCTATGGCAGTCCAAAAAGTTAGCATGGTTTTATGTTGTTTTTAGGAAAGATATAGTATCCAGAACTAGGGAAATGTGCTTGTGTTATACTGTCCTGGTCAGACCACATGTGGAGTGTTGTGTTTATTTCTTCCTTTTAAGGAAGGATAAGGAAGGATGAACTCACTTCTAGAAACAAGCACCCAAGATGGTAAGAGCATGCCCTGGAAATACTGGATGGAAGAACAAAGAATGGATCAGAGAAGACTTGGGGAAAGGAGGAAAAGGGGAATGTGATGTCCAATTATTTGAAGAATTGTCACATGGAAGAGGGATTAGACTTTTTCTTCTTGACTTCAGAGGACAGAACTTGGAACAATGAGTCAAGGATAGAAATAAAAACCAAAAATAAATATTTGCCCTTAGGAACTAATATTCTAATGGAGGAGGAGATGGGTAGGAGTAGAATTGAAGGAGAGTGAAGGTAGAGGTAGAGAAACTCCAGAGTCATATGGGCAGCCTGGTAGACATTGAAGATATGACTGATGGGATCTTCCTTAAAACACAGTGGATAGAGCACCGGTCTTGGAATCAGGAGGACCTGAGTTCAAATGTGACCTCAGACACTTAATAATTACCTAGCTGTGTGGCCTTGGGCAAATCACTTAACCCCATTGCCTTGCAAAAAAAAAAAAACAGGTACTGGGAAGAATGAATAGGAGAGACTGAAGGGCTCCCCAAAGGTGTTCTAATGTGAGAAGAGAGGGGTGGGAATAAAGATGTATAATTTCACAATGTGCCCAGCCTGTGCTCCTTGTTTACAATATTATCTCCTTTTATCCAAACAACAACTCTACTAGGTAGGTGGTATTATTATATTCATTTTACAGTTAAAGAAACTAAGGCAAACAGGGGTTAAGTAATTTGCCCATGGTTTTATATCTAGTAAGTATACAAGAATGAATTTGAACTCAGATCTTCCTGACTCCAGACCTCTTCCTCTACCCAAGAACTCCCTATGGCATTTTGGAGAAAGTCCAGATTCAGAAGTGTAACTTGTAGAGGAAATAAATTCAAACATATTATATTTCTTTGCATTTGCTAACTTTGTATTTGTGCTATCTAAACTTAGCCATGTACTTCTTCTCTCCCTCATTAGAAAATAAACTCTTTGTGAAGAAACATTGTTTCACGCTTTGTATTTATATCACCAGACTCTATGGAATAGTGCCTGGAAAATAGTGGGTGATTAATAGTTGCTTATTGATTGATTAATACAGAATGTTTTCTTCTCTGCCGAAGGGATTTCAGGTTTGAGGAAACAGGTAAGGGAGGCATCTGAAAGGAAAAAGAACTTGCTAGTCACTACTAAAATTTTACTTTATAAACAGCCGTCCCCTGAAGTCCACAGGAAAGGTTGACCTGTCTCTGACACCCAAAACAAGGTTCATCCCCAGTGTTATTTTTCTAGCATCTCACTGCTCAGGGTAAATCTCCCTTCAGAAGAGGACTGTGCAGGTGTCGTGAAGGATTAGGGGAGATCGATGAACAGGGACATGGGCTCATTCCCCCTCGCTGGACTAATCAGTTGGTTTTCACAAGCACTTTATTCCCATGTCATATCAGCCGAAAACACCTTCTTGCTCTCTCCGGATCCACCTCACACCAGCCAAATTGATTATATTATCTGGTTTGTTTTAGGAAGAGAAATGGAAAGCACCTTTGCCCTCCCCTATAAAGGGAAAACACAGCAACAAGCAAAAGACCAGTCCTTTCATGTTCTGACAGGGTCCCAGGGCAGGAAGGTTGCCCGTTGAGCCCAACCAATGTTTCAGAGAAATTTAATGATTATATCAAACACTCAACCTCAAATTCCAAGCCACTGGCAAGAAGGCACCAGGTGGAAACCCATAGAGATGACTGCAGTTTATGATGAGGGCAAATAATATGAACTGAGTCCCTAGGAAAGGTAGAGCTTGTCTTTGATTGAAAGGAGATACTTAAAAAAAAAGTCGAAATGATTTTGAAAGGCACATCCGTAGGAACAGAATGACTTATTTGGAGGAAGCAGTAAATAACTTAATGAAATGTTACCTGGGGCTAGAATCAGGAAAAAAAGGCTTGTGAATTTATCAGGGCAAATATTCAACCCTAGGAGAGTCAAATTGATGTTGAACTTGGGGGTTTGGGACCATTACTTGAAAATTTTAAATGAGTATAGGGATGTCTTCATCTGAGAGAAGGAATACCGGAAAGAATACTGGAACATAGAGTTATAGTTGGTTTAACAGGATTTGGAGTCAAGAAAACCCAAGTTCAAATCTTTCCTCTGACATTTAATAACTTTTTACTGTGGACGAGGGGCAGCTGGATGGTTCAGTAGATAGGGCACTGAGCCTGGAATCAGGAAGACCTGAGTTCACATCTGACCTCAGATACTTACTAGCTGTGTGATCCTGGGCAAGTCAATTGTTTGCCTTAACTTCCTCATCTGTAAAATGATCTGGAGAAGGAAATGGCAAGCCTTTCCAGTATCTCTGCCAAGAAATCCCAAATGGGGTCAGACACAACTGAAATGACTGAACAACAATAAGAAGCCTACATGGATAGTAAGGTTCACAGGGTGACAAGGAGTAAGAAATGACTGAACAAATGAACAACAGCACTACTCTGGGCAAGTCAGTTAATTCACTACATTTCTTCATTTGTAAAATGAGGATGCTAATAATAATATTAACTACTATAGTTCGTGTGATGACCAGAGAAGATAACACATGTACCCTGCTTAGCAAACTTTAAAGTACTATAAAATGCCAGCAATTATCTGGACTCACTGGATCTGGGTTCAAATTTCAGTCCTTCTACTAACCATCGAAATGGCTGTGGCACATTACTTAACTCTGTTTTTACTTCAACTATAAAATAAGGTAGTTGGACTTTCCTGATATATATGACCCTGTCTTCCAACCAAATCAACACAAAATGTTAGAACTGCAAGAAACCTTATAAACAATCAAGTCCAACTTTATTCACTGAAAGGTGTAACAAAAATCCCAGGTGGCCTTAGAACTAGCAGATAAGGGTTAAAATCCTGGTTTTGCCATACATTAGTTTAGCAATCTTGGTAGGTCATATGATGTTGTTGAGTTCTATTTCCCGGAATGTAAAATCTCAGCCTAAATCAGATTTTATGGTTCAAAATGAAATATTAGATGAGAAAGTTCTTTGTATAGAGCATTTTACAAGTATATGGGATTACTTGGGTTTTGAGACTTAGGAAGATCAGGGAAGTTAATTGATTTATTCAGAGTAATTCAGTATATTTATTGGCAGACAAGAAATTAAGTCTCCAGAAACCCTGTTCAGCCACATCCCACTCCAACATGCTGGCTTCCTAAATGAAGAGAATAGGAATAATGAATACAAATACAATTTTTGATTTTCTCATCTAAACTAGAATGAATAATTGAAAAACATTTAGTAAATACTTACTTTTTGTCAAACACTTTAGGGCAGTGGGCAGGAATATTAAAATGAGACATTCATGCCCTCAAGGAGCTCACATTTTAATTGGGAAGAAAGGGGATATGGTAAATAAAATCTATTTCAATTAATTAAATTCAATCAGCATTTATTATGTGTTTCTTGTGTGCAAGGTAAATATATTTTTAAAACCACATTGGGTTAAAAAAACACAACTAAAAAGCAGAACAATCTCTACTCTCAAAAAATATATAACCAAGTCATTAAATCCAAACATCAGAATATAGAATCCTAAAACTCTTAAAACTTGAAGGGTCTCCATAGACCACTTAAGCAAAATTAACCTATATTAGGCAACCTAGGTTGAATTTTTAGTTGTCTTTGAGATATAGCTTTTGCTATCCAGGCAATTTTGCACTTGGAAAAAAGGATTTAGAAAACCTCTGATTCAATTCCCTAATTATACAGAGGAAGAAACTGAGAAACAAAGTTGAGAATTGAATAGTCTAAATTATCCAGAGTATCCAAATAAGTACTAGGGCTAGCCCTCAAACCCAGATCTCCTGCCTTCCTATTCAAGGTTCCATCCAGTATTAGTCCATGTTCTCTCTCCTTGAAAACAAAATCTATTGATTGTCTCTTAGATTTAGAGTCTGAGGAATAGAGGGAGATTCTGAGTATCAGTCAATCTTTGAGTCAGGTTTTAGACAGCAGTGCATCCAAAAAATATTTAGCTTAGAGTTTGTTGGCACAAAAGTTAATGCTGATCCTTCACCTGGAAGATGATCATCTCCCTGAGAACCAGTGTGGCTTCAGAAAGAATCAAGGAACAGTAAACATGGTGTTTGCTGTCCAACAATTCCAGGAAAAATGCCAGAACAGAAAAGAGATATGTATATGAAACTTGTAGATCTGACCAAGACCTTTGATACTGTCAGTCATGAGGGTTGATGGAAAACTAAGTCAAAATTTGATTGCCTGGAGAAGTTCATCAGTCTTGTACTTCAATTTCATGATGGCGTACTTGCCCAGGTTCTGGACAGTGCATGATGCTCTCGAGATTTCCCAGTCACCAAAGGAGTAAAACAGGGATGTGTCCTTGCTCCCATTTTTTTTAGCATGATATTTCCAGCCATGTCATCAAATATCTTTACTGAGAATGAACATGGCCTCAAGATCAGCTACCACAATGATGGCAAATTCTTCATCTTGGAAAGGCTACAAGCCAAGACTAAATTGGAGGGAGTATTGGTGCATGATCTTCTGTTTGTAGATGATTGTACACTCCATGCAGCCTCTGAAGCTGAGATGCAACAGAGTATGGATCATTTGTCCGCTGCTTGTGCTAATTTTGGTCTAACAACACCATCAGGGTGCTCCATCAGCCATCACCACACCATCATGTGGAACCATCAATTATAGCAAATGGAGAAGTTTTGAGTACTGTGGACAAGTTCACTTACCTTGGCAGTGTCCTTTCCAAGGAGGTGCACATTGACAATGAGTTTTACACAGGCATTGCCAGAGCTAATTCAGTATATAGGAGGCTTCAAAAGAAAGTGTGGGAGAGAAGAGGTATTAAACTGACTACCAAACTGACTACAGAGCTGTTGTGCTGACCTCACTGCTATGTGCCTGTGAAACCTGGACAGTCTACCAGCACCATGTCAGGAAACTGAATCACTTCCATTTAAATTGTCTTAGGAAGATTCTGAAGATCACCTGACAGGAGAAGATACCAGACACTGAGGTCCTTTCTTGAGCTAAACTGCTTAGCATTCTAACATTATTTTTTTTTTAGTTTTTTTTGCAAGGCAAATGGGGTTAAATGGCTTGCCCAAGGCCACACAGCTAGGTAATTATTAAGTGTCTGAGACCAGATTTGAACCCAGGTACTCCTGACTTCAAGGCCGATGCTTTATCCACTACGCCACCTAGCCGCCCCCTACACCACCTAGCCGCCCCTCTACGCCACCTAGCCACCCCGCATTCTAACATTATTACAGAGAATGCAAATACAATAGACAGGTAACATTGTTAGAGTGCCAGATGTACACTTGCCAAAATGACTATTTTATGGAGAACTCACACAGGGCAAGCACTCACAAGGGGGTCAGAAGTAATACAGAGATGCCCTGAAGGTCTCAAGAACTTTAGAATTGATTGTATGGCATGGGAGACACTGGCACAGGACTGCACAGCATGGTGTGCCCTCATCAGTGAGAGTGCTGCACTCTATGAGGAAGGCAGAATTGAAACAACTCAAAGGAAATATGACAACTGTTAGTTTAGAGTAAACCCCCCAGGTGTTCACATGGACTCTTTGTGCCCAATCTGTGGTAGAACATTCTGAGCTTGATCAGTCACAGTTGGACACACTGTAATTTGTC
Organism: Macrotis lagotis; assembly: GCF_037893015.1. Classification (NCBI taxonomy): domain Eukaryota; kingdom Metazoa; phylum Chordata; class Mammalia; order Peramelemorphia; family Peramelidae; genus Macrotis; species Macrotis lagotis. The sequence continues at coordinate 309,942,462 of NC_133666.1, forward strand.
TCAGACATAGTGGTGTCATTTTGGTCTTCTTCTATAACAAAGGACAACCAGGATTGTGGCAGATACACATGGTCCACTCTTTAAAGAACTCTGTCCTCACCCAATCTTACTTGTACACAAGTGCAAGATGTTTTCATATCCTTTTGATCCTTTAGCTTCTAATCTGTCTCAAGAATCCATAAACAAGTGCATACCCTTTGATCTAGCAATACTACTACTACTACTAGGTCTGATTTCCAAAGAAATCACAAAAAAGGGGAAAACATCCACATGTCCAAAGATATTTATAGTAGCTCTTTTTGTGGTGGCAAAGAATTGGAAATTGAGGAATGTCCATCAATTGAGGAATGGCTGAACAAGTCGTGGTATATTAATATAATGGAATATTATTGCTCCATAAAGGAGCTAGGTGGTGCAGTGGATAGAGCACCAGCCCTAGAGTCAGGAGTACCTGAGTTCAAATCTGGCCTCAGACACTTAATTACCTAGCTGTGTGACCTTGGGCAAGGCACTTAACCCCATTGCCTTGCAAAAAAAAAAGCTTAAAAAAATTATTACTCCATAAGAAAAAGTGAGCAGGCAGATTTCAGAAAAACCTGGAAAGACTTACATGAACTGATGCTGAGTGAGCAAAAACAAACTGAAGTGAGATGAAATGAACTGAGCAGATCCAGAAGAATATTGTTCATCTTAAGAGGGACATTGTGTAATGATCAAATATGATGGAATTACATCTTTTCAGCAACATAACGATCAAAGACAATTCTAAAAGACATGCAATGGAAAATGACATTCACATCTAGAGAAAGAACTATGGAACCTGAACACAGATCAATTCTTACTATCTTCACCTTTTAAATCTTATTTTTTACTTTGCCTCTGTAGTGGTTTTTCCTTTTTGTTCTGATTCTTCTTTCACAGTACTATCAGGATAGAAATATGTATAACATGCTTGTACATGTGTACCCTATATCTGATAACTTGCTTTTTTAGGAGGAAGGAGGGGTGGGAGGGAGAAAATTAAATGTTGAAAATTATCTCTACATCAAATTGGAAAAAATAATAAAAAATAAGCCATCAACAAGTATTTTATTGAGCAAATAGGATGTATTAGTGAGAACTGTGCTGGGTACTGTGGAAATAAAGATGTGTTTGGTCCCTGCTCTCAAGGAGCAGACATACGTGTTTCTAGAAGTAGGGGTAGGGAAAACTTTTCTCTGCCAAAGGCACCCCATTTGGATAATTATAACATCATTTACCTGATATATTTGGTCAAACAATTAATCCACCTCTAAAAAGCTCCTAGATTTTTGGAATTTCAAATCCCACCTGCAGTTGCCATGGCACCACCAGAGCAAATGATTTCGAGGGTCTCATATGGCAGGCAAGTCTGATGTTCTCTGCCCCGTTCTAGAGGATAGGGACTGCTCAGTTTTTGTCTTTGTGTGCCCATTACCTAACAGAGAATCTGACAAGTACTTGTTGAATTGAATTAATTTTTGGTAATAAAGTTAATCCATTTCCCATTGATTGCAGAATAGATGAACAAGTTGTGGTATGTGAATATAATGTAATACTATTGTACTGTAAGAAATGATGAGCAAGGGGCAGCTAGGTGGCATAGTGGATAAAGCACCAGCCTTGGAGTCAGGAGTACCTGGGTTCAAATCCGGTCTCAGACACTTAATAATTACCTAGCTGTGTGGCCTTGGGCAAGTCACTTAACCCCATTTGTCTTGCAAAAACTTTAAAAAAAAGAAAAGAAATGATGAGCAAGTGAATTTCCAAAAAACCTGGAAAGGCTAAATATGAATTAATGAAAAGTGAACTGAGCAGAACTAAAAAAAAAAAAAAAACCCAACAAAACTGTACACAATAACACGAACACTGTGCTTTGATCAGCTATGATTCATTTAGTTCTTTCCCAGCAATACAATGATCCAGGACAGTTCCAAAAGACTAATAATGGAAAATTTTATCCACATTGAGAGAAGTAATTGGTGGAGTCTGAATGCAAACCTTTCCTTTTTTTTTGTTCTGTTTCTTCTTTTACAGCATAACTAATACAGAAATGCTTTACATGATCATAAATATATAATCTATTTAAATTGCTTACTATTTTTAGGCAGGGGAGAAAGGAGGGAGAGAGGGAAAAAAATTAGAATTCAAAATGTTATTTTAAAAAGAACATGCAATTGAAACATAGAAAAGTTGAGTGACATTCCCAGGTTCATACAGCCAGTAAGTCCCTGAGGCAGCATTTGAAGCAATGTCTCCCTGACTCCAAGTCCAATACAGTCATGTTGTCACTCTCTATAATGTCTTATTTTTTTTTTAAAGAATGAATCTGTGATTTAATCAGCAAGGGAAACTCCTGCTGGAAAAACTCCCTTTAATGATGCAGATTAAAAACTAAGGAGTTGTTCAGGGGCACTGAGTGGTAAATTACTTGTTTGGGGTCATACAGTCAATATGTAGTAGAACTTGAACCCATGTCTTGCTGATTTCAAGGCCAGCCCAATATCCATCATTCCATGATGTTATGAGAATAATGGTCAAACCCTAATTTCCATACTACAACCTCATGAAGGAAGTAATTCAAGTATTTTTCCAGTTTAAACATGGGAAAATTGAGACTCAGGGACTTGCCCATAATATAGCTATTAAGTGACATTTAGTAAGCTATTAAGCTTTATAAATGTTCCATTGCTTGCCCACCTGCCTCTTTTAATGTGCTTAAAACCACAGGTTCTGAAGTCAAAGATAGGGTTTTGACTCTGCCTTTACTTAAGAAATAACCTCTAAATTAATCTCTATTAATTGATAATAGAGCTATCAAATTTATGGGTTCATGGGTTAACCTTCTCATTTCATAAAGAGGTTTGGAATATCTCAAAGAATGATGCTAATAGTGGTCATTTCAGATGCTTGATGGATTGTTAGGATATAGGAAAACAGATCTATTTGGTCAGATTAGTTAATCCTCAAATTACCCCCTCAAAATAACCAGGGTCTTTCCAGACCCTGATTCAGATTACATTTTCAGAGCTCTTTTTCCTCATTTTTACCTTCCTCATTCAGTATAGCATACAGCCCATGTTCTCTTACCAATCCTCTTTATTCTGATTACATCATGGGAAGAGCCTCTAGTACTTGCTAATCTCTTTTCAGAGCCAGGACTGGAGGGAGGCAAGGTAAGTCAGGCTAGGATATGATTTTTTGTTTAGTTGTTTTTCAGACATGATCCTTCTTCATGACCCTTTTGGAGTTTTCTAGGCAAAGATACCAGAGTGGTTTTCCCTTTCCTTTTCCAAATTATTTTACACAAGAGGAAATTGAGGCAAATGGGTTAAGTGACTTGCCCAAGGTCTCAAAGGTAGTGTCTTAGGTTGAATTTGGACTCAGGAAGAGGAATCTATATATTCTAGCCACTGTTCCATCAAGCTGCTCCTAGAATATGATAGGGTACATCTTTTATCAATGGACATCATTTTGCCAATTAAAATTTTTAATTGATATATTTTTGCCTTTACATTTTCCTCCTATCTTCTGTGTAGCCATCCTTTGTAACTAAGTTTTTTTGAACTTTAAAAAAGGGAGCTCAACAAAACTAACCAATGCATTAACCCAGTCTGACAGTACAGTTATCCCTTCCATATCTCAACTTTCTCCATTGCAGTTTCAATGTATCATGAGTTGGCATAAAAAATTAAGTGGGAATTTGGGGAGAGTGTTGCAGAAGCCACTGATGACACAGGAAGGCCAGCAGATAACACAGAAAAAGTTTAGAAACTCAGAAATGCATAAATTTACTATTGCATAACAACAACATATTTGATCTTTTAACACTATAATAATTCAGACTTTCTCTGGGGATGAAGGGAAGGTCAAAAAATTTTACACAAGTTTTCTAAATCATGAGAACACTGCTCCTTTAACCCTGGCAATGTGGAAGGAATGTCTATAAGCAATATTTTGCATGCCTAGGCCCACTTTCTCTACTCTTGGTTCCTCTTTCCCTAAGACATGACTCTACCCTTATGGTTCTCTTTTCCCTCAATGAGTTTCTTTCTCAGTCTCATTTTCAGGATGGGTTCAGACTGACCATGCTCCATTCCCTTTCCAGACTTCTTCATGACCCTATGATACCTTTAACTAGAGAACATTCTCTCTCTCATTTATCAGCCATCATTTAAGCTCCTTGAAGGCAGGAATGACCTTTCTTTTTTACTTGCATTTGTATTATCATGGTGCCCACTATACTGTAAGTGCTCCATAAATGCTCATTACTAACTCTTTTTCTGGTGCCAAGCTTGGTTATTACAACTTACCTGCACCCAAATATTTGTTGTTATTACTCTTTCCAGTTGCATTATAGATTATTAAGATCTCAATGGACATTTTTTTTTAATGCTACCATAAACACAACATATACCTGAAGATTTGTAGGCCATTCTGGATCAGAGACTGGAACCCTGCCTTGAATGTGTTCCTCTAAGAACATATATATGATTTTTTAGGGTTGGAATAAGGAATAGTGCTATGATTTCATCTGGATGGGGAACTCTGATCAGTTAATTAATGGATAAATATTTATTAAGTGTTAATTATGTGCTGTGCACCTACAGAAAGAAATAAAAGATAGTCCCTGACTTCAAGGAGCTTATAGTCTGCTAAAGCAAATACAAGACTTCTCTGAAACTTAGACTCTTAGAGAGTTGTTATGTTCACTGAAAAGTCAGGGAGACAGGGACCCACAGGAGGTGTGTCAGAAGTGGGGATTTGAACCCGTCTTCCAGTTCTACAGCCTGATCTATTCCTAATATACTCACCAACTCTGATAATTTTTTAAGGCAAGATTAATAGGCCTCATATTATTAGTGTGATTTATGTGTAAAACCAAAGCCTGGATTTTTTTTTTTTTTTTAGGTTTTTGCAAGGCAATAATTGGGGTTAAGTGTCTTGCCCAAGGTCACACAGCTAGGCAATTATTAAGTATCTGAGGCCGGATTTGAACCCAGGTACTCCTGACTGCAGGCTCAGAGCTCTATCCACTGTGCCACCTAGCCGCCCCAAGGCCTGGATTTCTTAAGCTCTAGGTCATCTCCTTCTCAAAGAAACCCAATTTACAAAGCTCTTCTCCTTCATCCTAGCCCCTTTGCAAGCTTCCTTCCTTCTCTGAGCTTAGCCCCTGCTATCTCTTACACTGCTCCCCACTTCAAAGAAGGTTCTCTCCCTTTCCTAGGTCACAAGGAAGCAAGACCGCAGAGAGCCTGGTTCTGTAGTCAGAAGTCTCATGTTCAAATCCCAACTTGAGATCTTAAACCAGTTATATCCTCACCTGTAAAATGAAAGGTTTGGACTGGGGGATCCCTAAGATCCCTTCAATTCTCATCCCTCTTAATCCTATAAAAGTATAAATCTGATACACTAACACTCTAATGGGAGAGAAATATGGTTACAAAGAGCACCTACACCATAGATTATTGTGTAGACCAAATGAGATAACATACAGAAAGCTACTTGCTAACTTTAAAGCATTAAATAAATGATAGTATTATTATTTTTATTATTGTTCTAACTCTCCAGGATCCTTCACCCAGGTTCTGGGCTCCCAGGGACTATGGTGATTTCTGTCCTTTCTATTATATTATATACTACTTTGTAGAAATCAAATAATAAACTTGTATAAATAAGTATTAGATCTAAAATAAATAAGAATTAGATCTAAAAATTGTTCTGGCATTCATGGGGAAAATATGTATATATATATATATATATAGCTACAATGTGGCTCTTCAAAAAGCTGTGTTCTAAGAATTTTACAAATCATGGTTCTTTCTCTCTTAAAAAGCTTCTGAGTCTCACACTAGACTAAATAGTCTGCCAAATGGCAAGGGTACTCATTCTGGGCCCGTTGCCCTCCTTTGGACCAGGCCAAGCCAACTGCTTCATTGGCTGAGGGCTTTATTGTCCTCCCTGGTGCCTGAGCCTAGGGATATGTAGTAAATCCACAAAAGAAACAGAGCCCAGCCTGGGAGGCAAGAGGAGCAACTGGGCTAAGTCAAAGCCCAGGTTCACCACTCTCTAGCTCCTGGATGGATAGGACAATTGGGGAGTGCCTTGTTCCCTCAGAACACACCAATTTGTCTTTCTCTTTGGGAGGGGGAGGAGGAGAGAGGCTGGGGTGCTGGGCACCTCCATGTATATTCAGCCAGGCTCTCCTCCAGGGTGAAATGTGGCCCCCGTTGTTTAGTTAAAAAGTCTCTCCAAAAGAAGGAGCATTAATGTGGAGAGCTGAAGTGGATCCCGAGTAATTAAGTGTATAAATTAATTCTTCCCCTAAGAAATGTTCCTCTCCTATTATTAGGTTTGTCTCTCAGAGGAGCTACATAAAAGTATCCGGCTTCCAGTTGTGCGTGCATGCAGATGTGTGTGAGTGTGTGTGTATTGGGGTGTGAGCCTTGTGGTGGCCGCCTGCAGCCTGCAATTAAAATAAGTGACATGAATTTGTCTTTAAAAGAGAGATCTGCGGAAAACTAACAGATTGTCTGTCAGGGAGAGGTTAAAAAAAATGAAATATGTCTGCCTCAGCCCACTGAATGGATGAATAGGAAAGTACTTGTCCATCCAAGTACCCAAAGGGATAAAACCCAATGATAGCCTTCTCAACTGCTTAGCACATAATGCATGTGCTGTTTGGGCGCTTGTAATGTGTTTTTTACTTCTTTCTATCTAGAAGGAATGAATCAAATATGAGAGGGCTGGAACATGATTTTCAACCCATTGCTTTTGATTAAGTGCCCGAACATGTAGGTCCTGAGACTTGCAGTAATACTAATGGGGCATAAAGCGCTATAAAAAGGATGGACGGGGGCTCTACTTTTGTCCAAATGCCATTAGCCTGGAATCAGAGATCCCTGAGCATAATATGTCCACTCTTAACCTTTTTTTCCCGATAGAAAATTTTCCTCCATCCACTGGCATCATAAATTATGCTGCATTTGGTCAGACTCTGTTCAGGGATTACTTAATTTCAAGAATAGGGAAGCTGTGTGCCAGACTTCAAACTTCCAACCTTGGAAGGGGATGGGTGAGAGAATCAATAGTGCTGGGAGAGGAGGGAATGATAAGGGGCTAGGATGAGCTGTAAGGGCCCTGGGGTATTGACCAAACTGTTATCTGTTTGTTATTTTGAAGGGGGGAGAGTTGGTAAGGGGAGAGGAAGAAGATGGTGGTGGTAGAAAGTTACTTGAATAAATTTAGATCAAATAATTCTTTTTTTTTAACAAGGCAATGGGGTTAAGTGACTTGCCCAAGGTCACACAGCTAGGTAATTATTAAGTGTCTGAAATGGAATTTGAACTCACATCCTCCTGACTCCAGGACTGGTCCTCTATCCACTTCACCACCTAGCTTCCCTGATAAAATAATTCTTTAAAAAAAAATCATAAAATATGGTGAATGAGAGCTGACCTTAGAAGGACCTTGATTCAAATCCTACCTCAGAAACATACTCTTGGAAAGTCACTTAACTTCCCAGTCCTGCCAAACAACTCTGTGTTAATCAAATAGAGTTGCTGATATGCATCAATAGAGGGATTTTACACACTTGAAGTTTCCTAAAAAATCAAAAGTCCAGGGCCAAAAGAATCTTTTTTTAAATTTATTTTTTAGTTATTTTTGCAAGGCAATGGAGTTAGGTGGCTTGCCCAAGGCCACACAGCTAGGTAATTATTAAGTGTCTAAGCCTGGGTTTGAACTCAGGTACTCCTGATTCCAGGGCCAGTGCTCTATCCAAAAGAATCTTTAAAGAAAATTTTTTAAAGGACAGGTAATAAACAGACTACAGATATATAGATAGACATACATATAAATATATATATATATATGCAGTTATAAGAGAAATACAAATGCCTACTCATGTAAAACATACATACAAATATATTCAATATATTAACAGAGATACAGGAAACATTTTTACACAATGGCTACTTGGAAGGAATTAAGTTAAACACCAATAGCAATCCATGGAGTGAACTAAAAGGATCTTCCAGTTGAAACAGATATGCCCCAGAACAAAAGCAAGCCATAGAAAATTGGTTTTACCCTTTAGTTGGATCTCTCATCCTTGCAGGCCTGATTTGGTCACTGTTGGGTACTGTCTTGCCCCTCCTCAGTCTGGGACCACTTGCCCTCCCCCAGCCCCTTGCAAATCTCCCTGGAGCCATCTCTTCCCCAAACTTTGCTATACATTTTATTGCTCTCAGCAAGTTGTAGATTGTCCAACTGTTCTGTCATTTATCGTAAACGGCTGCGAAAGGAAAAAAGGAAAGGGGTGGGGGGAATAGAAAGACAAGAAAAAAAAAATCCACGTCGCTCTAACGTAGTCCTGAGCGTAAATCAAACATTCCCTGTCATGTTGATAGCTTGTGTTAGTCTAATGTATTTTATATTACTCAAAAGCTTTGAAACCCTGCAGCTTTCTTCATATAGGCCATTATGTGGTTATCATTAAATTGTCTTGCAAAGAACATTATCGGTAATTATGGCAGACACTAAAATCAAATGATCAGAGTGGGACCTTTAACACCAAGAGGAACCATTAGAAGTTAATCAAATAAAAGGATGAGAATAATTATGTTAGGATTAAGCAGTAATATGCCAGAAGTTATACACTTTGCTGACTATATATCTTTACTTCCAGCTTCCTGAATTTGATGTGTTTTTATATAATACTTTGGCACAGAATGTAAACGACAATATTTTTGTCATGCCACAAATGGGCTCGGAGGTTCATAGGCGGTTCACAGCAAAACAGCATCAGAGACACGATGGTAATGATGAAGATAAAAATAATAGTAATAAAAAAGTGCAAAGCTGAAAAAAATCCATCGGTCAATGAAGCATGGAGAGATGATAAAAATGTTTGCAACAGGCACAGGTGTGAGGGAAATCATTATTGACTGGTTACTTGGTCTTGGAGTGAAGAGATTTCTGGGGCTGTCTTTGCTGGGTTTTGGTATGAACAGACAGGCTTGCCCTGTGTGTGAATGAGAAATGGGTGTAAGTGTGTGTGTCTGTGTGTGTGTGTGTGTGTGTGTGTGTGTGTGTGTGTGTGTGTGTATGTGAGCAAAAGACCTGGAGACCTTCAACCTTAAAGGCTGAACTTCCAGAATTAGTTCCTACCTAAGGGTAAGGGTAGAAAGATAGAAGTCACTGATAAAGCTTGAAGAAATGGCCTAGGAGTGTTTAAACTCTATTTTAACTTACAAATTAAAGGGAAAGCTGTAGGGGAACAGATCCTAGATGAAAAAAAAAAAGGGGGGGGGAAATGGAACCTTCCACCATACTCACTCCCCCCCTTCAAATAGTGTGATGTCTCTAATAATAAATGTTATCTAATAATAATTATACATATCTTATTTATACTTTATAAAATAATAAAAGCCTACTAAGAGGGCTGATGTTATACCATATAAATAAAAATAAACATTTAAAAAATTAATAAAAATCTAGGGTCACACTTGAATTGATACATCTTCTTACAATTTCCATAACTCTGAAAATTTTCAGGATAAGGGTCATTCTTCTCATTGTAAAGTTAGGGGCCCAACCAAGCAGAGCAGTCTGAGAAGTTCAAGTCTCAGAACTGTTTTGTTCAATCATCATGAACATACCCTGTTCTTTACCTGTATCCCTTAAGAATGGCCAAAGTCCATGACCAGCTTCACAGTATGAGCTGAGGGCTACCTCTAATTCATAACCTTAGAGCCAACATAGCTTTCTCACTGCTGTCTTTGCATGAAATTCTGCTCCTGAGACTTTATTCCTTCTGATTAATGCTTATGCCTTGCTAGAATGAAAATACCAGGGACAGTTAGGCGGTGCAGTGTTTAGAGCATAGGCTCTGCAGGCAGTAGGTCCTGAGTTCAAATGCAGGCCTTGGGTAAGTCACTTAACCCCATTACCTTTCAAAAAAAAAAAAATGAAAATATATTTGTGGACATGGCCAATGCAGAACTTTGTTTACTTGATCATTTATATTTGGACAAGGGATTTGTTTTTCTTCCTTTTTTTGGAGGTGGCACACAGGTGAGAGTGGGTGCAAATAAATACTTGATGATTGAAAAAGACTACAAATAAAATGTTAAATAAAAAGACTACAAATAAAATGTGACCCTCAAAAGGGTAATGTAGTTACTATCTGTCATTAGCAGCTTAGAATGAATTAGTTTTTCAGCTTTTTCTAAATACAATTAGCTGTGTCCTGGCTATGATATGGGGAGGCTGGTAGTCTGCATAGTAGGTATGATGCTAGAGAGATTCAGAGCACAGGTTTTAGGACCAGTCTGCTGGGGGGCAAAACAGAGGCTAGGCACTGATTGATTTGGCTGACTGCTGAACCTAACGTTTTATCTCTTGGATATGATGGAAAAAGAAAGTGGGGGGAAAAGGGAAGAAAAGCTCCCCAAAGTGTGTTATTTTCCTGCTCTAACCTATACACCCATGGTCTAAATTCTAAAGTTGGGGAAATACCCTTTCCCCCCACCCTAGCCACACTCTGCTTTGCTGAGAGGTCTGCACGAAGGCTGATTTCTTTGTGTTAAGTCATCAAAGACATTTTGAGCTGAGGACAGGTCACTAAGACTTGCCTGTTTGACATTAGTCTCAACAACAAAGGGAGATACTCAACAAGGTACCTGCACAAGTCTCCTTGAGATTAGTCAGAGCTTGTAAACATCTCCCCCATTGTGAACTTTCCCTTTTTGGTTCACTTATTATATATCACTGTCAGATTTATTTTCCTAATATGCCATTTGGCGTTTATCAAACCCCTTAATTGTGAGACTTGTTTGGCAAAAGGGAGTCCCTCCTCAGAGGAAATAGGGTTTTACTATTGACCCTTGAGCAGCTATGAGGCCCAGCAGCTAAAGTGCTGGGTCTGAAGTAAGGAAGGTTTGTCTTTCTGAGTTCAGTTCTGGCCTTAGACTTACTGGCTGGGTGACCTTGGGCAAATCACTTAACCCTGTTTGTCTCAATTTCCCTATCTGAAAATGAGCTGGAGAAGAAAATGGCAAACCACTCCTGTATCTTTGACCATGAAAATTCCAAATGGGTTACAAAGAGTCAGATATGATTGAAAAAACAACTGAACAAAGACAGTAGCAACAGCAGAAAGTCTAAGAATTGCCTTAGATGAAATATTTACTATCCTGAAATATAGCCTTGAAGAATTGAATTACCACTCCAACTTATATAAGCTAAACCTTAGGTAACTGGCAGATAGTCCTGTGCCAAGTCTATATACAAAGTCTTTCAGTCTCGAGACAGTTGACACAGAGGAGAGATCACTCAAGTAGGAATCTAGAAAACCCAAGTTCAAACTGAACATCAGACACTTAATTATGTGAATATGGGTAAATCAATTCATCTCTACCTGACCCAGGTCTCTCATTTTCAAAATGAGAACAATAATAGCATCAATCTTCCAGGGTTATTGTGAAGTTCAAATGCAATAATATCTATCCGTTTGGTATTTTACAAATCTTAAAGTACCACATGAAAACTAGTAATTATATTTTTAGAATTATTATTCTTTAAATTGGACTTTTCTGGCATACTCACACATCATAAGGCAAAAATGTAGGACTTTAGTGTAGATTCAGAATAGAATTTTCCTGATAGACAAAAGAAAATATAGTTGGAGAATGTGGCCTGTTTTTGATGAATCAGTGATCACTATGTCCTTTTCTAAGTGCTCACACACATTCCCTCTAAAGAGGCATGTTGCTAGGAATTTAAATTAGGGTCACTTGCCTATAGTTTTAAGAATTCACTTTTTTCTTTTTGAAAAAATAAAGCATTATCTTGTCTCCAGTTCTGTAGCACCTTTTCTGTTTTCCATGATTTTTTGCAATCATAGTTCTAGTATCTAGTTCTTTCTGTGACCCCAAATGATAAATTGATCAAGGGATATAAAAAAAAAGCAGATTTTTGATGAAGAAATCAAAACTATGTGACAGATGCCCCTCAATTGGGAAATAGTTGAACAAGCTGTAGTATAAGATTGTGGTGAATACTACTATAATATGAGAAATGATGAGTTGGTTAAGTTAGAAAAACATGGAAAGACTTGGACCTGTGAAGGAAGATGCTATCACCTCCAGAGAAAGAACTGACAACTAGTAATATGCATGATATGGTCTTACAAATATGTTTATATGTATGTATATGTGTGTGTGTTTACAGATATGTATGTATATTTGCATTTAATTGTTGCTTTCTTTACGATAGCAAGCAAGGAAGGAGAAAAATAAAATAAAATGAAATAAAATAAAATAAAAAGTGCACAGAAGAAAACAAATGAAAACCCAGAAAGAAGTATAGAAAATTAGGGTAGCTTTGAAAACAACATATAGTATTTATTATTTAAGTTTTCTTGAAATGGAAATGTATTTATTTTTATATTGAATCCTTTCATATGTTCTGTTGTATATGTACTCTTTTTTTTTCTTTTCTCATTTTGTATTTAAGTTTAAAATGAATAAAAAAAACAATTTTAATTTTACAAAGAAAAACATTTCTTTATGAGAATTCAGGCTTGATCAGCTGAATTCAATAAAAGTAGCCAGGTACTTTTTTTAAAAATAATTCTTCACTTGTCTTGATTCCAGTGACCTTTTCCTCATTCTTGTTCTAGCTTTTCTTGGGAAACAAAAGAGATGCCTGAAGTAGTTGATTAGACCCTCCTTATCTCCATTACCCATTATTATATTCCCATCTACTCTAAACATGGATCATATCTTTTTCCGAGTTCTTCCACTCACCCTTATATGAGGGGGTGAATGCCTTTTTAATTGTCTTTAGACAAGAACTTTCTGATGTACAGAGATGAGTAGAACATTCCCTGAACATGCTACTCACATTTCAGTCCCTGTACCTGCTGCCCCTATAACCCTGCAGGATCACAGAAAAATGGCTAATAGAGTCCCCAAATAAATGAGAAAATTGAGGCTAAGAAAACTGAGGTATCTTTGCTCAAGGTTTCACAGATAGTAAGTGACAAAGGAAAAATGTGGTCAACTCCAAAAATCTTAAGATTTTACCATGCTGCCTGATCACTCTAACCCTCAATGAGCGCTCCCTTGTTTAAATCTGGGTCATTTCTATTGCATTTTATATGTACTGTCTCCTATTATAAGATTGATAAAGGTAGTATGCAGTAAGTTTTCAAGGTAAGATAGATAAATGGTCACCTTTCAGGAATATAATGGAAGAAATGTCTACACTGGATTGAAAGATGGACTCCATGACCTAGAATGTTCCTTCTAACTGGGGCTGTCAAACACACCTCTAGTGAGATGGAGCATCAGAGATGCCAACTGTACTAATAATGCTAATGACTGCATCATCACAGACTCAGATCTTCCTGTGTGTCCACACCACTCATCTCCAGCCCCCACAAGTTACCATGCATGTTCAATAAAACAAAATGTCCAGGGGGCAATACATAGACATAAGATACCACTACCATTCTGGCTGTCTTCACACTAGTCCAAATAGGGGAGGCATCCAGACACAAATACACATCAATCAATCAAGAAGCATTTGTTAAGTGCCTGCTATGTGCCAGACACTATGCCAAATCATGAAGATAACAAAGAAAAAAATGAACCATTTATTGCTCTCAAGAAGCTAACATTCATTTTTTTAGAAGTAAACATTTTATTTGTTTTCCAATTATATACAATGGTAGTTTCTAACTATCATTTTTTTTGGTAAGGTTTTGAATTTTCCAATTTTTCTCCACCCTCTCTTCCCTTCCCCTGGCCCCCACAGAAGACAATCTGATAGTCTTTACATTGCTTCTATGCCAAGCATTGCTCAAAATTGAATGACATTCATTTTTTTAATAGTCTAGTTCCCTCCTGAGATTTTATCTTTTAATAGTTTTTATTCCCCCCCCCATTGCATATAGTACAAATTTCTGCATTCCTTTCTATAAGACTTTGAGTTCCAAATTTTTCTCCCTCCCTCTCTCCCCTCTTCTGAAAATGGTAGGCAGTTTGATATAATTTATACATGTGCTATCATGTAAAAAACATTTTCACATTAGTCTCAGTTGTGGAAAAAAACAGATCAAAAGGAAAAAATAACCCTGAGAATAAAAAAACTAACTGATAAAATATGCTTCTATTTGCATTCAGAGTCAATGTCAGTTCTTTATCTGGATATGGATAGCATTTTCCTTAGTGAGTCCTTTGTATTTGTCTTGAATCATTATGTTTCTGAACAAGTCTGGGTCATTCATGGTTGATCATCACACAATGGCACTGATACTGCTAACATTCATTCTATCAGGAGTTACACCATGTGCATACATAGATAAGGCTAACTATTACCTAATTAAGAATAAGGTAGGCATGGAAGGAGGGCACTGGTAGGAACTGGGGAGATCAGGAAAGGGCATAAAGGGGATAATGCTTGAGCTGAGTCTTGAAGGAAATAAGGGAATGTACAAGTGGGAAGATAGGATAGAGAGCATTCCAGATCACCAGGGTAAAGGCATTCTAAAATTCTGTGAATATATGTGTACAGCTATTTATGTGTTACTATGTATAACTGCATTCACAGTTATGTAATCATGCATATATGTACATGTGACCATATAAAGTATATAAACACATTGTTATATTAATGCATGTGTATTCTAATGGGATCATATGACTTAATAGTTAACAAAATGTTTTTGTATCAACTAACTCATTTGATTGTTTTCAGTGCAATTCTGTGAGGTACAGCAGATGTTATCCCAATTTTTAATGAATAAAGAAATTAAGGGTCAGAGGAGTGAAATTCCTTGTACAAAGTTACATGATCAGTAAATAGAATTAGAACCCAGGTCTTCTGATGACTAGTCCCAGACACTACCATATTTGTGTCTACAGAAACCATGTTATAGAGTATCCTGTTACATAGAGTCTAGCTCCAGGCCAGGGATATCTAAAGTCTTCATTTATAAATACAAATAAAACATGGGCCCAAACTATTGTCCTAGGGGGACTTCCTACATTCATAACTTGAGGGGGAGGTGAGGAGAGCTGGAATCTAAAACTGAATATGGAAGTAACCTAGGAGACTATAATCTTCTCTCAAGAAAAGTTAGCTCTGCTTGGGTTATCATCTTTCTCAAGGCTGAGAGTGAGACTACCTAATAGCCAGTGAAGCTTCAAGTGAGTCAGGTTCATTCTTTTTGAATGGGACCCTGGCCATCCCTGGTTGCTTGGAAGGCTCAGAGACAAAAAAGAAAGATCCAGGCAGAAATCATCTGTGATAGGATAAAGTAGTCTTTTCTTTCTTTCTTTTTTTCTTCTTTTCTTTTTTTGTAAACCCTTTGATTGAGCCTTTAAATTAGCTCTGAAAACCCAGGTGTCAGCATCTCCCTAGATGGGCTTGGATGAAGAGCCCTTAAAAATGCCCAGCAGAAACAAAGGCCTAAATCACCCTGTCTCCCTGAAGATAGAGTCTTTCCTAATCACGCGTCATATCATATTTTTTCTTTCCCAGATGGATGTCTTCCATCAAAGCCTGATGGTCACCGAGGCAAAGGTAGCCGTTCAGCCTTAAGTAACCATTGGAGTTTTACCTTGCTCCATTATTGGTTAGGTGTAACTAACATAAAAAATACACTGTCATGACGCTGAATCTCCACTTTTTCCCCCTCCCTCTCTTTTTTTTTTTCTTTTTAAAGGGCACTGCTTTGGCTCCATTTTGCAACTCCTTGGGAAAATTTAATACCAAGTGGAAAAGGTTGGCCAACAAGTAGCACTTCATAAATTGCCCGAGCCCTAATCAATACATATTGTCATCCAGTGCAGTCCTTCGGGCAGATTTCTCCCTGCCCTGCCTCCTCTTCGTATTTTATGAGGTTGTTACAAGCTGGGCCTTGCATGGCCCAGGCCTAATGAATCTGTCACCACGACTATTGATTGACATGGCGGCTGTAAGTGAGACAGGCGATTCCGATTGACTTCCTAATTACTGCTGCCGGGCTGCCTCACCCGCGGCTCGGGCCAGAGGTTAATAGTCTGGATGTACAGCCGCTCCTGGCTGTGGAGGCCGAAGGGAAGCCGGCTCCCTGGCAGTCGATACCTGAATCAAGTTCTCAAGGCTGCAGCAGCAGCTGATCAATTAAGGCCTTCGTGTTCCTCCTGGTGGCGTCTGACAAGGGTTTGATGAGTGGACGAGTTCAAAAGCAAATGCTATAAGGGAGTTTAGGAGGCTGTGAAAGAAAGCCTAGGCCCTGTGGTTCCCACATTGGCAATTAAGAGGAAGAGAGTTGGGAGGAGGGAGAAAAGGGAAGGGAGAAGCCTAGAATACTACAGCTAGTGTGGTGGTGGTATTTCTTGGATTTTAACACCAAGGGTGGGAATGTAATTGCTCCCTCTTATCTGACTCTGATCAGCTACAGAGAACATGGTTGTCTATATCAGGTCCCTTTAGAAGAACTAAGAAGGTTTCTTCTTCAGACCTGGATTCAAAGGTAACATCATTTATTCATTCAATAAATATTTTTGTTGTTCTTGTTTTTTAGTTGTTTGCAGTTATGTCCAACTTTTCATGACTCCTTTTGCCATCTTTCTGGCAAAAATATTGCAATGGTTTTCCATTTCCTTTATAAAAAAAACAGGGTTAAATGACTTATTCAAGGTCACACGACTAGTGGTGGCACAGGGGGCAGAGCACTGACCTTGGAGTCAGGAGGACAGGAGTTTGAATTCAGCCTCAGACACTTGATACTTAACCATGTGATCTTGAGCAAGTCACTTAACCCTGATTGCCTTGGGTACAAGGCATGATTCTTATTTGGCCACTGGACCCAGATGGTTCTGGAGAAGAAAGTGAGGCTGGTGACTTAGCAAAGCACCTCACTCAAATCCAATTCACGTGCATGTCATGGTATCCCCTCTCTCATATCATGATCTTCTTTGAGAACAGTCTGAGGTCAAACCTAAACTCAGGTCCTCCTGATTCTAGAGTCAGCATACTATCTATTGCACCATCTCACTGCCCAACAAAAAATTGACTGAACATCTACCATTTGCAATGTGTTAAAAAGGAAAAAAAAACAAAGCATTTAAGTATCTACTATGAACAAGACACTGTATAGAGGTTATAGGAATGAAACAGCAACAGAATCATAGATTTAGAGCAGGAGGGACAGACATTAGTACAATCCTCTCCTTTGACATATAGTGGAAACTGAGAGAGGTTAAGTGAATAAGTGGCAGGGGTGGGATTTAAACCCAGATCATCTTCACTCCAAATTCAGTTGCTACCTCTCTGATCCTCTCAATGCAAACTGTCTAGTAGGAAAGAAAAGATATGAGACAAGTGCGCATAACAAGGCAGTATGCTATAGGAATTGTGTAAAGTGGCTCATTTTAGAGAAAAGAGAGCTCACTTTTGGCTAGAGGAAGCTAGAATATGGAGAACATGACTAGAACCACTTGAAGTAAGAAGGATTCAAATCCTGGTTTTGACACTTGCTACTTGGGTCACCTTGGGACAATTCCATCACTTCTTGGGGCTCAGTATCCTTTATTATAAAGTAAGATGCTTTGAAGAGATAATCTGGAAAGTTCCTTCCAAATCTAAGTTGATTACCTTGCTTATTTGAAAATAAGACAGTTTTATTTTATTTTTATTTTCTAGAGAGGCATTTAATGTAGACTTGCAAATGGGTTCCAAATTGTACCAAGTACTTTTAATTTTCTATCTTCCTGGGGAGAAACAAATGGTTTAATAGAAATGATATGTTCCTATGTGGAAAAGTGAGAGAGCTTCTATTTTGTGGGCAAGAGGAGAAATGATTGACACCGTATGAGTCAATGAGAAACCTGAAATTCCTTCCGTTATACAAACCATTCAGCAACTTTCCCTTGGAGAGGCAGAATTATGTAGTAGAAAGATCATCAGGTTGAGAATTATATGTCCTGGGTTCTAGTCTTGGCTTTTCCCATCACTAACCATGTGTCTTTAAACAAAGTCCTTACTTACTCTTTTGAGTCTCATTTTTCTTCCATAAAATTGGAATGATAATAATACATTGCCTAACTTACAAGATTCTTGTGAAGAAAGTGCTTTACAAAGCCTGAGATAAGATTATATTATCATTAATGTACACCTTAAGTTGTAGAAAGAAGTATAACTTCTGGTTTGGAGATATCTGACCTCCTCCCTCTTCTCTGAATATCTCATGTTCCTTCCCTCTGCACATCTTTATCTTTGCTTATGCTGTGCCTCTCTGTTTCTCTCTCCAGCAACATGATTCTTTACCCTCTTCCAGAATTAATTGCCTTTTACTTATTCTTTCAGATCTGCTCAAACTGATAGGATTGTGTTATAATCAGGAGTTCTTCACTTGCTTGAGTCCAGGAACTTGATTTTTAAAATGATTTTATAACAATATTTCAACATAATGTATTTCCTTCATCATCCTGAGTATTTTGAGTATTTTAAAACACTATTCTGAAAAGGCTCCACCAGACTGACAAAGGGGTCAGTCAGTTAATAAACATTTATTAAGTGCCAACATAGTACTTAAAAACATGATACAAATGAAGGCAAAATACAAGGAACTTATATTCTAATGGGGGAGACAATAAGGAAACAAACATTACTAAAAAGTTATTTACAGGACAAATAGGAAAGAATTAAGAGGGGAAAGGCACTGGAAATAAGGGTGGGGTGAGGTGGGGAAAGGCTTCCTGTATAAGATTAAATTTTAATTAAGCCTGAAGAAAGCCAGGGAAATTAGTAGGTAAAGATGAGAAGGGACAGCCAGAGAAAATATACAGAGCTGAGAGATAAAGGATCCTATCTGTTTGTGAAAAAACTAGAAGTGTCACAGGATTGTAGAACATCTGATGGGAATTAAAGTATAAAGACATTGGAAATGAGAAGTTATGAAGGATTTTGGACATTAAAAAGAGAATTGTGTATTTGATCCTGAAGGTGACTGGGAGCCATGAAAATGGGGGTAACATAGTTGAACCTGAGCTTTAGGAAATTGAAGAAGGGAGAGGCTTGAGGTAGGCAGATTCACACAGCAAGTTATTACAATAGTCCAGATATAAGGTGATGCAGCAAGGTGGTGACAGCATCAAACAAAAGGAGGGGGCATATTCAAGAGATATAACTGTGATGGAAAACTGGAGGTTAGCAACAAAGTAGACAGAGAAGGAACAGTCAAAAAGGTAGGAGAGAGTAAAGTTCTAGATAACTAGAGAGAAGAGAGTATCAAGTAGGAGAGAATGACCAACTGAAGAGAGGTCAAGGAGAATGAGGAGGGAGAAAATGTGACACAAAAAAGGTTAAGAATCCTTGAGTGAGGTGAGTTCAATGATTTCTATAGATCTTTTTCTATGATCATAGATGATTGTTTATGATCAAAGTAAAAAAAGAATGAGAATATATAAATAACCAACATATTAATAGTACTTTAAGATTTGTAAAATACTTTCTATTCCAGAATGAATGAGGCCTTCTTGTATTACTTCAACAGGTGAAAATCTCCCTCTTCCCTTCTGTAGCATCAATAGCACCCAGGCTAACAGCATTTTATTAGGGCTAATAGTCAACTAATTGTTGCATTCCAGCTGCTCAAATGGGGGACTCTAGATAGGATCCTAGATTTATGAATGGAAGGCACCTCAGAGGTCATCTATGTCAATGTTTTACAAATAATGACATTGAGACCCCCCCCCCCCAAAAAAAACCCTTAAATTCCTTGCTAAGGTAATAAAACTCAAAGCTTCCACTCACTTCTGACTCCAAATCTAGCATTTTTTCTCTGTACCACATTGCTGCCTTGATGCTACAATAAAACCTTAGATGGGCATTTAGGAGTGGTAAAATTTAACTGTATGATTATACAGTATAGATACAGTGTATAATTACAATATGGCAGGAGTCAAATGGCAATGAGGACTAGGCATATTACTGGATAGAATGTGAAACAAAGTCTGGATCTGGGAATAATGGACAATTACTAATTAATAACCTCAGTCTCAGGGCAGAAGTTCTTCTAAAGCTGAGATGATTAACTCTCCTAGGAACTGGGGGGGGGCATAACTTCTGGAAGGAAAGCTTAAAGGATTGAAGGTCAGCAGGAGGGAAGATGAGAAGATGCTTCTGATGAGTAACTACTTGGAATTTGGGGCACAAACTAGGCTCTGCTAACCTTGATTTGGGAATTTCCTCTAAAATTCTTCAGAGATACTATAGGATGGTTTCTGTACCTT
Organism: Macrotis lagotis; assembly: GCF_037893015.1. NCBI lineage: Eukaryota > Metazoa > Chordata > Mammalia > Peramelemorphia > Peramelidae > Macrotis > Macrotis lagotis. The sequence goes on from NC_133666.1 coordinate 309,962,771, forward strand.
TAAAAGATTCCAGTAGCAGTATAGAAAACTCCCAGATGGGGCCATCAGTACCTACTTGCAACTTGTAATCTGATAGAGTTCCCCAGTGCACTGAGAACATTAAATGACTTGCTTAGGGTCACACAGTCAGTATGTGTCAAATATAAAACTTGAACCGAGGTCTTTGTGACTCAGAAGCCAACTCTCTATCCACTATACTAATCTAAACCTAGGCAACAAAGACTTAGTCAAATAATATTGTAGCTTCCCAGCTACTCAGATATTAAATTCACACTGAATTAATGCAAGTAAAATAGTCATACATAACTTCCTTTCCTCTCTTTGAGAAGGAAAGGATTTTATAGGGTCTTTTTCTCTTCATCCTTCTTTTCTTCTTCCTCTTCCTTATTACAGATTCTTCACTGCTGTCAAACTAGACTCAACCTTGGTTGTTTGACCAGCACTCTTCATAGTGTAGTTGTAAAATTACAGAGAGATGTTGATGAGGTCCCTCAGTTTGTCTTCCCAACACCTATCATTCTTGTCACAGTGAGGGAGATCTCAAGCTTATTTTGCCCACAAAACCATAGGCAGAAATTTTTCTCACCAAAAACCTTTAGACTTGTAGGGCTTTAGATAAAGATTTCTAAGCACCTCTATCAATGTTTCCTTCACAGGAAAACACTATTCATTTCTATTTTATAAGAGAGTGAAAGTCTTTTCCAAGATGGTACATGGAAAGTCTGGGACACCCTACTTGGTCCAAGAACCTTTTTCTAACATCTTGCCCCAGGAACCTACCCCCTTCCCTTTTTAGGAATATCGCTCTATGACAGCTTCATTTCCCAAAGGCCACCAAGCAACCATCAGTAGGTAATGATTTTTTGGCTATTACTAACCCAGGCCAGATTCACACTATTAACTTAGGGAGAAAAGAATCCTCATTCCATTACCAATCCCCTAAGCCACTCACTCCCAAGCCTAATTGCCTTTTGAGTCTCTCCTCCAGTTATTTTCTAATAAGTTAGGTGATGTGAAAAAGCTAAGAGCTTTTCCTAAGTTTGAACCCTGGGGGAGAAAAGTTTGCAGATCAATTGGTGTTCACCTCCCAGGGCAGGGCTGCCCATGGAAACTGCCGACACAGCAGGAAGGAAAATGGTATAAATGCCACATAACCCCTTTCTATTCCAGCCCTGCCCTCTCCATTCCCCCTCCCCTAACACACACACAAACACACACCCACACCTCCCCCACACACACACATGCAAACACACACATTATATAGTATCTTTCCCGAAAAACTCAAGGCAAATGCAGTCTGATTTTTGATTGATTGGCCCCTGGGTTTTATTCGACAATGTATATCACTCTGCCAATATGAATTTCCAAGATGGTAAAAATATAACCCCCCGAAAAGATTACATGAAAGGGAAAAAAAATCATTAGGCAATTAAGAATGGCAATAATTCACCCATATCTATGCTTTGGGAAGAAATATTGCCCAAGGGAATTAGCTCTGCTTATCATTTTGTCATCTGTCTGGGGTATGTGAGCCAGCTTGAGGTTTCCCGTTCATTGCTGTTGATTTCCTGCAATATTTCTAAGCATGATCAAAACTAATGCCAGCCTTTTAATAGAACTTTGGTTCTCTTGGGATAGACACAATTTGTATGTATAAAGCTGTTACTAAATTAACTAAGCAGATACATTCCTAGAGACACACCACCCACCTTTCCTTTCCCTTCACCCCCAAGAAAATTGCTTTAAGGAGATCAGCCTTCATATTTAGAGCTAGAAGTAATTCTCTAATTCCCCCTTTTGATCCCCCAATTCATTTTTCAGGTGAGGAACTGAGGTCCAGAAGAGGGGGATAATGACTTGTCTAAAGTCATATCCTGGATTAGTAAAATGGCAGAGCTGGAAATTGAACCAAGTCCTCTGTCCCCAAAGGCAATTCTCTTGACATGACGAATTCTGATCATTTCACATAGGGAAGTTTTGTAAATACAAATGTACAGGGCAGCTTAGAATCTAATGGGATAAGAACTCAACCGGAAGTCAGAGATTTTGACTCAATTTCTCCTTTGGTTATTCTCTATCTTCATGATCAAGCTTTTTCAGGAAGCACAGAGATCAATGCTTCCAACTTTTTCATTTTATAGAAAATGAAACTGAGGCTCCAAGAGATTGTGGTACCCTTGGACTGAGAACTAGAAAACCCCTTCTAAATCTTCTAGAACAAAGGTATCATGCCTGCTTCTGAGCAGGCAACATGTAGTCACAAAACCCATGAGTGCAGCCAGAACCGGATTAAAAAGTAATTAGAAAATGTTGGCTCAGCTAGATAGTGTAGTGAATAAAGCAATGGCCCTGGAGTCAGGAGGACCTGAGTTCAAATTGACCTCAGACACTTAATAATTGCCTGGCTGTGTGACCTTGAGCAAGCCACTCAACCCCATTGCCTTAAATGAACAAAATTTAAAAAAGAAAGAAAGAAAGAAAAGGAAAATGTTGAACAAAGTAAATAAAAATATAATATAATGTAGATACTGTTAATTTGTAGTTTTCTAAGTCAATATGTGGTCTACAAATGTTTCTTTTAAAGAGTGATGCCACTGATCTATATAGTTCAACCTCCTCCATTGACAGACAAAAGAATCGTGATTCAACGAAGAAAAAGGATTTCTTTTGCCCAAAGTCACTATTGGGGGGGAGGGGTAGGTTTCAAATACAAGTCTTCTGCCTCAAGACCCAATTCTCTAAAATGAGCATGACTGAAGAAAGGTTTTAATTGATCAAGAAAGAAAGATGTTAGATTCTGGTAATGATGGCTTTCAAGTGCTCAGAAAAGCAGTTGGGAATCACCTTTGGGGAGGAGTATTGGAGAAAGAGAGGTTTGGCTATATTTGCAAGGAACCATAGATAGCAAAGAGAATTAAGGGAATCTCTCTCTCTTCCTTGACCATCTTTTAAATATTTAGAATTTCATATCATATTCTACTTGCCTTCTCTAATTAAGAGAATTAGAGACAATATAGAAGTCGGTGAAGTAGATTTTGAATCCATAGAATGAAAAACTTTCTCAAAATAAGTACTATACAAAAATAGAACAGTCTACTTTAATTGAGTGAGTTCCCCATCTCTAGAAGTATTCAAGAACAAGTTTTATCAGTGTCAGGGACATTGTGAGTGAGATTCCTGTTCATGGGTCTGTGTACAAATCTAGAACACGTAACTATCACAAATCCGTAAAAATAACTCAGTTTCCTCAACTTAAAGTGAGCGTGGAAAAATACATATGTACACATGCTCACAGATAAAACACATTTAAGTATATGTATGTTTGTATCACATTTAACACTCTGAGGTTTTCAAAGGGTTTTAAAAATATGTTCTCATTTGATCCTCCAACAATCCTGGGGGGAGGTGCTATTATTCCTGTTTTACAGATGAGCAAACTGAAATAGATAAAAGTTAAATGATTTTCCCAGGGTCACACAGTTATGGAATGTCTAGGGCCACATTTGAACTCAGGTTTTCCTATCTAGTGCTCTATTCACTGCATGTAATTGACTCTAGACTCTCCAAGTCTCTGCTAACCAATTGTACAACTTCTGGTACATTCTAACAAGTTGGGAAAGCTTGAATATGGGTTTAGTGGGGAATTGTATTTCTCATACAAAATATGTGTTGACCTTTGACATTGGGGGGGTGAAGCTGGGAACTTGGGAGGAGAAAGTTTGTTATAGACTTTGTGAAACGTGATAAATACAGAATTGTTATATGTGACAGAAAAGGTGCAGGATGAATTAGTAGGGATGTCACTCAGTAGGGTTGCTTGATTTTCTTGAACTACTCAGTGGCAAGCCTGGAGAAAACATGAGAGGAGCTGTCCAAGATTATGTCCAAGGTTGGAATGACAAGGCAGAAAGACTCTAAAAGTTAGTGGACTGTATATTGCTGAAATGGTTAACCTTTAAGTCCAGACTGAATGGAAATGAAATCAGAAGAGGGATGAAGGGAAGAATGAAGTAATTGGGGTTCACGGTGGGGAGGGAACAGAGAGAAGCAAACTCAAGGATAGGGAGGTCAGCAGAGAGACAAAAGGACTGGACATTGTATTTAGAGAGGAATCCCAGAGTTTAAGATCTTAGAGATAGTTGAGGGATGGTGAGACCTAAGGAATAACTACTCATCCATGCAATTATAGTAATCAGTCTTGGAAGCTGAGCAAGTTAATTAATTGAGAGGGCAGAGAGCAGAGAGACAAGTAGTGATGAAAAGAATACTGGTCTTATTGAGTTCAAGTCCCAGCTCTAATCCATGATAGTTATATAACTTTTACCATATCACTTAGTTTCTTAGAGAGTGCTTCCCATTGTAAAATGGGGACAATTATAACTGGGCTACCTATGCACAGGGTTGCCATGAGTTCTGTGTTTTGTCGACCTCAGTTTTCTTAAATGTGAAGTGCTATTTTTATAAGAATTGGGGCAGTTAGGAATTGCAATGGATAGAAAGAATGACTCTGGGGTCGGGAAAAACTGAGTTCAAATTTGACTCAGATACTTAATAGCTGTGTAAATCTGGACATATCACTTAATCCTGTTTGCTTCAGTTTCCCCATCTATAAAATAAAGTGGAGAAGGAAATGGCAACTCACTTAAGTATCTTTGCCAAGGAAACCTCAAATGGGGCCATGGAGAGTCAGACATGACTAAAAAACTATTTTTTTTTAACTAGAAGGGTCAGGAACATGGATATTGACAAATTTAGAGAATAGAAAATAACAAATCTCATGAAGAAGGAAGAAGAGTACAATGGGGTCAGTAGGTGACAAAAATAAGGTGCTGTGATGGAATGTTGAGAACTTTCAAGGTCAAGGGTCTCTTGAGTGTTGGAGGTAGAGAAAAGGTTTGGAAGTGACAGTTTTGAGGAAAAGGCAGCCTGACACTGTATGCTAGCAGACATGAGAATAGTTGTCCTGACTAGAAAGAGTTGCATAGGATCTTCAGTAAAAAACCAGAAGTTTAATGGTAAGTTAGAGGAAGAAATAGAGGATGAAAAGTGCTGGAGAAACAGCTGATATTATCCCAGGGAAGTCTCAAAGCCTCTACAAACAGTACCCATCAGTCAGCAGAACACATTTCAACTTAGTGTCATTATCTAATTTCAGGCTGATGGCTTGCATTAAACTCATGACTGCCCCATTTGCAGAGTAGCTGGATACCATTGCAGTGATTAAAACGTCCCATCTTTCCTACTTAGGCTCCCGATCTGAAATTTACTGCTGAATGTGAAGGAAAGGATGAAATTTAATATAAGAAATACCATATATGATTTAGAATAAGGAAGAGCTGGGTTCAAATTCTGATCTAACACTTAGAGCTATGTGTGAACATGGGCAAATTATTTAACCTCTCTGAACCTTGGATTCTTTATTGTAAAATGGGTGTGATAGTACTCATCATACCTACCCCACTTTTTGTGAGATTCAAAATAAATAATGTATGTAAAGTGCTTTTCATATCACCCCATAAATGCCAACTATCTCTTCTAATCCTAGTTGTATGCTTTTTGAAGACACATGTGATCTAGGGAAGGAAACTCTTGACTCACAATCCAAGGTTCAACATTTCTAATCTTGAATGTGCCCTTTAGTCTCTTTATTTCCTAACCAGATAGATTATAAATTCCCCTGCTTCATCCATCTTTGTTTTCTTCACACCACCTAGCACAGTGCATTCCATACAGGAGGCACTAAAGAAACATTTCTTAAATGATTATAAAAATTTTAACCTCTCTGAACCTGTTTTCTCATGTGTAAAATGAGAGGGCTAAGGTCATTTACTTCTAAAATCAAGATGAAAGAAGTAATAGCATCCAGTTGATCCTTCTAGCTCTCAATGTATGGTGACTCAACATTCTCTTGTTGCTGAATCTAAATCCACTCCCAAAGGAGATCTACTCCAGATCTGGGCTGTGGCTACTCTCTACCTCACTGTTGTCTCCTGTTTTAATGTGGCAGGTTTGGGAAGAAATTTGCAGGAAGAAGACAAAACAACTCTAATAAAGAGCCAGACCCAGAAGAGAATCAGGGAAAAGGTCAGGACTTTAGTTCAAGAACCCAGAAGTAAGAGATGCAGTAATCACAAGAGTATTAAAATGAACCAAGAGTTTATTGAACAGAAAATCAGAGCAGAGGTCAGGGAATCTCACATTAATTGTCCTCAATATTATATTAAGACAAAGTTCTGGAATCAAATCAACTAAGATGGCAAGGACAATTAAGTGTCAAAGGTCAAGACAGAAAGGATTCAAAATTCAGCAGGACAAGATAAATGATCACAGAGTCATAGAACTTAGAATAGCTAGGTATCCAACTCCCCCATTTTAAAGTTGAGGAAATTAATAGGGTTAATTAAAGAAACTTGCCCAAAGTCATATAGAATGTTAGTGACAGATCTAGGATTTTAACCTATGTCCTTGGACTGTATGGTCAAGTGGTCTCATAACTAGAAGCACAGAAGAAAGTCTGAGGCTGAGACAAGAATATGCTGGGAAGGCAGAAGAAATGAAGACATCCAGGTAAGACTCTATTATGATCTGCCTTCTCTGGGACTCAAGTTTCCTCATCTCAAAATTTAGAGAACTGGATCAGATGGTCTATATGTCCCTACTTGGTTGTCCCTCATGCCTAGAATTCTCCTCTTCATTTCCATCTCTTGGTTTTTCTGGCTTCCTTCAAGCACAAGCAACAATTCCACTTTCTACAGCAAACTGTTGCCCATTCTCTTTAATGTGTATGCTTTCTGAGATTATTTCCAAGTTATATATTCATACTCTCTCTCATCTGCACATAGCTATTTGCATGTTCTCTTCCCCATTAGACTGAGAATTCCTTAAGAGAAGGAAATAGGGTTGTTTTTTCATTTGGGTTTTTTTTTTGCCTTTTTTGTATCCCCAGCATGTACCACAGTACTTAGTACATAGTTGGTGCTTAATAAATTCTTGTTGATTTACCTTGAATATCCAATATTGAGTTCCAAAATCTCAAGACCATAAGTTTGCCCTATAAATTCTTTTCTAGTTCCTGCAAAGTGTTGAAGCTCTAATTTGGTGAGGGATGCCCTGGAGTCCTGTAGTAAAGCGATTAAAACCATTTGGAGAAAAAGAAGACTGTAATACAATCCTAGCTAGGGAAGAAGTAGGAAATCTGAAGTTCAGAAAGTTTCTCATATGCTGGAATGATCTTCTTGAGGGCAATAAAGTCAAGGAACATCTGACCTCAGTGGTGAGTTAGCTGTCTGTATATATTGTTTAAGACTGCCTAATTGGTCTGGAAGCTGATGATAAGGGGAATTTCTAAGAAGTGAAGTCAAATTCTCAAGTTACAACCTCAGATAATCTTGAGAATTATGGCATCCAGACCCCCTGGGCTACTATAGTCTCCATTTGGACAGTCCCATCTTTAGAGTATGGTATTCAATTCTAGGAATCACAACTTAGGAAGGACATTGCTAATCAGGAAGAAAAAAAAAGATATTGAAAGACCTTGAGATCATCCTATATGAGGAATGCTTGAAAGAACTGAGATGGGGAAGAAACTGGGGAAGAAAAGATTTAGGAGAGGGCAAGGATAGCTGCTATCCTATGGAAGTGGACTAAGCTTGGGTAACTTGACTGCTGAATACAGAACTTGAAATAATTTCTGGAAGTTTCAGAGATAGGCTGCAGTTTGATGAAAGATCAAATATACTAGGATCAATGAGGTATCATGGTGGATAGAACACTAGTTCTGTAGTTGAGAGGACCTGAGTCTAAATCCAGCTTCAGACACTAGGCACTTGCTAACTGTATGACCCCAGGCCCCAATTGTCTCAAAAACTCAAGTGTCCTGACAATTGGAATGGACTGCCTCAAGAGGTAATAGTATCCCTACTATTGAAAGTCTTTGAATAAAAACTAAAGAACAATGCATGGGAGGTATGATTGAAGGGATTCTTGCTCAGTTACAGAGCAAGTTGGTCTCTGAAGTCCCTTCCAGCCCTGAGACTCTGTGAATATGTGAACACGAAACACCACCACTTTTATGAGGAATAATATGTTTGTTCCATCCATTGCCAGAACCTGTCAAGGAATCCCCATGGATCTTTCTCATTCTCCCCTCCATGTGACCAGTCCATATAACTGTAATATTGTCCCCATAATCATTTCATTTGTCATGTTGAAAAAACCCATCATCCTGTTTGTCATACGTCCCCCTGCTCATACCTGGTCCTGCCGACATAGCACAACTAACAAAAGTTGTCAAATGTTCCCCATTTCTGTAACCCCCTCCTCCCCACCACAACTCCCCAAAAAGAGGTGAAAAAATCAATTTCAATCAACGCAGAGTGTAATATTATCAAATGTCAGCCGCTGAGGTCATGCGCTTTGAAAATTATCTTTGACAGCTTCTGGTCGACTTAATTAAGTGCTCCTAAAAAGGAAAAAAAAAAAGAAGGCAAAAAAATATCTTGATTGCTAGCTACTGTTTCTTTGTGCTTCAGAGGTTCTATTGACAGCTCAAAGCAAGATTGCCTTGGGGGGCTTATTGATAGATTCTCGCCTGATATTGGAATGATTCTTGGGCAGATAAATCACATTTAGATTTGTTAGTAATTGAGGAGAATTGATTGAAGCAAGAGGGAAGCCCCCAGAGGGAGGTCTCCCTATCCTCTTTGCAGAAAACTCAGGGGAAAGGTGAGGAGTGGGGCAGAGTGGGAGGGATATCATCAGGAAAAAGAATATTTGGGGCATTTAATTATTTACATGATCTAGTCTCGCTTCCTCTTACCTATTCCCCCTTTCCTGTAATATCTACCCTCAGCCTAGTCTACATCCCTATGATGACTGGAGAAAATGATTTATGAGCAAGATTTGAGGAGACAGCATTTGTGGAGGGTGGGGTTTTTTCCCCTCTTGGATGCTCAGTTACCACTTGAGGTGAGAAGTAAGGAAACTACTCAAGACTTCTGGTTATCTTCTCTCATATGATCCATTCCCTCCTTTCAGAGTTTTGATTAGCCAAGACAAGAACTGAGACCCACTACTTGTTTGGGGAAAATATATGTATTTTTTGAAGGTTTGTTTAAACATCTGTTGAAAAGTATCTATTACATTAAAACAAAATACATCTATACTTTTTTTCCTTTAATTTACCCTCTAGTTTGTTAATTTTGCAAGGAGCATTCTTGTGAGAGTTCATTGACCAGTATAATGATTGAAAAGATTACATTGGAATCAGAAAATACTGTTTTAGCTACAGACCTGGCAGTTTGCAACCTACCTTACCAGCCTATATTATTTGGATTGTCAGTCAGGAGGAATAAAATGAAGGAAAGATAATGAGATATTTTATTGGTAATGATGGTGGAAAATGTTAGACAGCCAGGGTGGAGGCACTGGCCAAAAGAGGGACAAGAAGCCAGAAGGTTGAGAACTAATAGTGGGGAAGAGGGTATTTAAAGAAGTCAGCAGAAAGGGAGAAGGAAGACAACAAAGGTCCTTCGTAATTTTTGTTGACATACATTAGTAAATAGAAAGAGTCCTTCCTCAGTCCATTCTTCTTTATTCCTGAGGTACAAACAGAAAATGGAATGTCAACCTCGATTGAATAGGGGGATGGGAAAGAGATGGAGAGGTAAAGGTAAATGTAAACTATAAGACCCTTTCCCTAACCCCACTTTCTTGATTTTTTGTAGTTTTTTTTTGTTTTTGTAGTTCTCAATTCATTAATTCTTCCTCACAAAACTTAAAATAAAATGAGATTATAAACCCTGTAATAGTCTTCGTAGGCTAACCATATATTGTTGGGGGTTTTCCATTATATGCTGCAGTCCTGTATAACTCCCTTCACTTTTACAGAAACAGTGGCAAAGAGTGGGAAAAGGGAACTGAGGATGCTAACAATGATACAATATTTGTACCATTTATAAACATTAACTTAGAGTTGGCACTCAATGTGAGATCCTTCTCCAATGACTAACAAGTGAGCATATAACAAAAGGAAAGAAATTTTATAAATCTTGTCTTGACAGTAAGTGAAATCAGAAATAAAAATAAGTTGTAGTTAAGTGGAAAGATGACTCATAGGTTCTCCCTGGAGAAGAACATGAAGAAATAAGACACATTAAGTGTCCAAAAATACAAGAAACAAGGGAACATTTATTTGGTTATCTCATACTATAATAATTACATTAAGCATTTGCAAAAACACTACCATGAAAGAAATTGCAATATATGTACCAACACTTGTTATAGAAAATTAGAAGAGAAATTATTTGAAGAAGTCAATAAAATCCTTCACATTAAATGAAATGATAGTGACTTCAATGAAAATCTAGATCCAAAGGCAGATAGTGAAAAACAGGATAAAAAACATAATTCAGAAGTAAGAAATGAGAATAATACCAATGATCAATAACAATAGAAAGGTCCCAAACATATATATATATATGTATATATATATATACATATATATATATATATATATATGTCATGAATAATTTTTCCTGAAAGAGATTTGGGAAGATAGGACATGTAGACCATAAAATAATATTATACTCCCACAATGAAATTGATTATATTTTGATGGTTTGCTCATTTTGGGGTTGTTTGCTCACTTCTGAATCAACTATCTATGTAAGCCAGACCTCGAACCTGTTAGGGAACAAAATAAAAATCAATACCAAATAAAAGAATAAAAATAAAAAGATACACATGGCATTTAATTGCATATGCTTGAAACTAAAAAATAAGAAATGGATAAAAGAACATTAGCATTCAACAAAGACTACTGCTATTACTTAAGTAATTTTACCTACATTAATCAATTACTATGCCAAGAATATTTTTTTAAAAACCCTAGAAACTGCCTCAACAAGTAAACACATGATTTCTTTGCCATGAGAAGATATATCAGACAAGGGAAGGACAGATTTAGAATATAATTTCATTTGTAAAATCAAAAAGAGAAACTTGGTGGAAGATTATGAACAGTATCCTCTCATCATAATCAAAGGAGTAGAAAAATGAATTTACATAAATAAATGGCAAGAGAGCAAACTAAGACAGAAATCTTTTAAGGGTGAAATTGGATGAAGGACAACAAATAAACAAAAAATGGAAAAGATTTGCTAAAATTTCAATGTTAAATTCTTTTCTTCCTTAATGATAGTGGTCACAGCATTCATACTTTAAGATTACAGAGCTCAATGTATTGTATGAGGAAGGAGAAATAACCCCAAAGAAGAAAAAGATAGAGAAAGAATTTGGACCAGAGGAGATTGACATTGGCAGTGACATAATTTTGTTGGCTATGGGAGGTAAATTTTCAAGGCATTTGAAAGATTAAAGTGTATCAAGCTTAAGAAAAAGTTTTGGACAATTACTGTTACCTCAAAAATTACAACTGAGAAATACTGAAACATATGCTTAATTTCTCACTCCTATAAAAATTTAATAATAATTGCATACATAGAAAATGAAGACTTCCTTGATGATGGAATGAGAATGAAACAGGCACACTTACATACACAGATATGTATATATACTAGTTTATTTTTCTTCAATTACATGTTAAAACAATTTTTAACAATGTTTAAGGTTTTGAGTTCTAAATTCTATCCCTTTCTCTTTCTCCTCTCCCTTCCCTGAGATGGTAAGCAATCTTATATAAGCTAGACATATGCAATCACTTAAAATATTTCCATATTAAAAATTTCGGCACAAGATATTAAAAAAAAGAATGAAGGGGTGGCTAGGTGGTGCAGTGGATAAAGCACCGGCCCTGGAGTCAGGAGAACCTGGGTTCAAATCCAGTCTCAGACACTTAATAATTACCTAACTGTGTGGTCTTGGGCAAGCCACTTAACCCCATTTGCCTTGCAAAAACCTAAAAAAAAAAAAGAATGAAAAAAGAAAGTGAAAAAGAGCTTGCTTCAGATTGTACTCCAACAATATTAGTTCTTTCTAACACAATCTTGTGGAAGCAGTATAGGACAGTAAACTATATCTTTACACTTAATCATATCACTGAAAGAAGCACAGAATACTATATTCCATCTTTTCATAATTTCAGAAAAAGGAAAATAAAGAGAAATGAATACTTCTAAACCTCAATTTATTTTAAATAAATAAATATCAATAAATTTTTAAAATAAAAAATCAAACTATTTTGCCCTAGTTAAAAAGTAGTTCAATGGAACAAATTAGATAAGAAAGAACAGCAACCAAAACAAAGGATCTAGTATTTGATAAACCATATAATATAAATCACTAATGGAAAAACTATTTGACAAGAATTGCTGGGAAAATTGGAAAATGATTTACAGAAATTCTTTTTAGACCAATATTTTATATCATATATAATAACAAAAAACTGAAAAATTATGACATGAATATCATAGATCATAAAATAAAAATTGTAGGACAACAAGATCAGTACCTTTCTTCTCCTGTAACTTGAGTTGAGTGAAGTGAGAAAATTCTTGACCATTCAAGAAATAGTTAATCTTAAAAAAATAGAGGATATCATTCCAATTACATGAAATTAAAAAGCTTTTGCATAAATAAAATTAAGACAATGAAGATAAGAAGGGAAGCCATTGATTGAGAAAAAAAATGTTTGGCACCAAATTGATATCTATTCCTTGCTGGATATGTAGGCAAAAGTACATAAATAAGCATTTCTTAAAAGAATTTCAAACTTGTCAAAATTTATTATCTCTAATCAGAGTAATACAAATTAAAGTATTCGTTTTACATCACACAAATTGGATAAGATGACAAAAGACAGGAAAAGAAATTATTGTAGAAGTTGTAGAAAGATGAGGATACCTAATGCACTTTTGTAAGAACTGAATTATTCTGCTGTTCTGGAAAGCCATTTGGAATTATATGAAGAAAGTGTCTTCAACATCCACTTTTTGTTCTATTGATCATAAACTTCAAGGAAGATAATGACAAAAAAGATCTACATAAACCAAAGAATCTATAGCAGTACTTTCTGAAATAGCAAAGAATTGGAAATCATTTGGAAATGGTTAAACTAGTGTGGTACATGATAAAACAGAATATTATTGCCCCCAAATATATAATGAATATGGTAAATATAGAGAAATACTGGAAGATTTATATATATACACTGATGGCATGTGAAAAAAGGAGAACCAAGAAACACACCATGATTATAACAATGTAAATGAAAAGAACAACAATGATACACTTGAAATTAATTGCTGTGAAATGATACTGACCCTTACATAGCCCCATAGAAGAGATAGGAAGATGCACTTCTCCCTCTTTGCAAAGTGAAGGACCACATACATGGTTGGCAAGTGATTAGTTTGGCAGAATTCTTTTTCTCTTCCTAATTCTTATTCGGAATAGTCCGAGTAGATAAGTAGATAAGAAGAGTAATGTTGTGAAATGTAGCTTATGTAAAAATAAAACATGTTAAAAGATTTTAATTTTGCTTACAATGTAATCCTGTGGAACAAAATAAAGACTCTTCAGGAATAACTTTGTTTGATTCTCTATTATTATAAAATGTAGCATAAGATAGATCAATGAGGTATTTGACTTTTAAGAAGGTTGTGGAGTATAGAGTCTAAATCAAAGAGAGATTTCAGCTTTTTTGTGTCCAACCAGCACACCAACACACCACAACAGCACACTGGATGCTGTTTGCTCCCATTGGATTGTAAGTTCTTAGAAGGCAGGGTTTGTCTCTTTTTCTTATTTGTATTCACAGTGATTAGCACAATATATGGCATGTAGCATGTTTATTGAATTGAATTGAAAGGTTTTCTATTAATAATAAGGTCCTCCAGATACTCCTGTTTGTGAATGGTACTGTGCTGACTGTAGCAAGCCCTGTAACATTGCAGAGCCTCATAACTGAGCTTCATAATAATTCAAAAGAGTCTGACCTAATTGTTGGAGAGACTGTTGGAGAGCAAGCATGCTAATGCACTATTGGTGTAGCTGCAAATTGGTCCAACCATTCAAGGAAACAACTTGGAACTATACCCAAAAAGTCATTAAACCCTTTGATCTAGCATACTACTATGAGGGATACATATGTACAAGAATATTTATTGCAGCACTCATAGCAAAGAATTGGAAATAAAATCAGTGGGGAAATCAATTTTAATTCATGAATGTAACGGGATATTATCAATCCCAAAGAAAGGACAAATATTATGTAAAGAAATATAAGAAGACTTGAATTAATTGATTCAGAGAGGAAAATTAGTAGAACTGGGAGAACAATTTAAATTTAAATTACCATGATAATATAAAATGAAAAAAACTTACTAAAAGCAGTGGCTAATTGTAACTTCAGAAGACTGCTACAGACCTTTCATCTCTTGGTAGAGAAGTGATGGACCAAAGGTGCAGAATTAAACAAAGTCAATATATTCATTTTTTTTTTTTTGCTTAACTATCGTAATTTGTTGGGCAGTTAGATGGAGCAATAGAATACTTGACCTGGAGTCAGGAAGATATCTTCCTGAGTTCAAATCTGACCTCAGATACTTAGTTATATGACCCTGAGTGAGTCACTTAAACCTGTTTGACTCAGTTTCCTAATATGAAGAATGTGCTAGAAAAAGAAATGGCAAATCACTCCAGCATCTTTGCCAAGAAAAACCCCAAATGTCTGGAGAGGCAGACATGATTTAAAACAAACTAAACAACAATAGTTATTTGTTACAAGGAAAGCCTTCTATTAGTGAAAGGGGAAAAGAGTGTGTAGCAATTTAGGGAGCAATAAAAATGCAAGAAAAGAACATCAATAAAACAAAAATTATGCAACAGAAACCAAAAGGATAGAAATGGAAACAAATAAGTAAAGCAATTTTTGTTGCCATGTAATTAAACTTAATAGGCATATGGATTGCACCTATGATTTCACTGGGGAATGCCTAGTGAAGAACTATCAGTGCAGATGGATACCTTCTCTGCAATTCAGAATTTTAGCCATAGAACAAATTTTGCCATTGAACTAAACAGACAAAAAGTTGGAATCTGTTGGTTTTACACTCAGAAATTAGAGTGGGAAGGGACTTTAAGGTTAAAAATGTACAATACTATAAAGTTTACGTCTCTGATTTTATCTATAACACTTCCAATATTTTGGCTCCACCATTTTATTTTCAGTACTCTATGATAGGTTATCTATCTTTTTTTTTGTTAATGTGTAGAATTTCAAAGGCACTGGTTTAGTTTTCTGTTTTTGAGGCAACCTCTCCAAAAACCACTCATCAGCAGTTTTAGGAATCATGAGTGTAAAGAATGCTTAAAATATATATATTTGTAAATTCAATTTGTATAGGACTGCTAGAATATTCTATTAGTAATTTTGAGATATGAAAAGAAATATAGTCTTGTTGCCTGGAACACAAAAGATTAAGTGACTTGCCCAAGATCACACATTCAGTATGTATTTAGGAACAAAATTTGAATACGATTCCTTCCTGGTTTCAAAGGCAAATTCTCTATCATCTCTCAAATCATCAAATTTAATATATACTTTTAAAAACTACTTATTAACAAAAGTCAGTTTCTTATTCAGTCTTCTTCCATATTCATTGGATTTTGAAGTACTTGTATTTGTGAGTAATTAATTTCATAATTAAATAGAATTTTTTTAAAGAAACCCGATTTAACTATCCACATCTGAAAAACCAAGTGGGTGAAGAGAGACTATTGCCCATACCATATCATACAGTTGGATTGACATCCAGTATGTCCATATATTTCAAACAGATATTGTGCATGGTCAATAAGCTAGTCCCAAAATTGAATAGCAGGAAGAAAGCAAGCTGGGTTTCCTTTGGGAAATTATGCAGTGCTTTTAATGGTCTCAAGCTTCTCCCTGAAAGAAAGGTCCTTCTGTTTTAACATCGATATTCTCAAGTAATGCTGCATGGCTGCAAGCCATGGAACATTACCATCTCTGAAGAATTAAAGTTGAAGGTCACCCAAATGTTAACGAAGAATGTGTCATGAACAAGTAAGCTGAAACAATTTTCCATTCAAGAGACTATAAAGCATATAAGGTACGATTGGAAAGAATGTCTACTATTCCCAAAGTAAATGTAAAGAACGATCCAAGAAAAACCTATTTACTTATTTGGAATCCATGAGATGTCAAGAGTTTAAAATAAGATTTCAAACACACTAGGAAGAACATTTGTGAAGGAGAGGATATGGGCAAGAGTCACTCAGTCTGACAAGGTATGGGTAAAATATGACCTATATCACTGAAGGATGCCACACAGGTGCAATCATTGATCTATCTAAGTCTCAAAGAGTCCTGTGTGAAGAAGAAACATCATGGTGGAACAATTAGAATCATACCCTGTGAGTCAGGATAGTTGGTTTCTAGTCTAGTTACATTACAGGGAACATGAAGTGACCTATGGCATGTCCAAAATCTGTATAGTAATAAAGCATCAATCAGCAATGAACATGAACTTGGACAGACTTCAGGAGAAATTGGAGGACAGAAGGACCTGGCACATTTTATGGTATGTAGGCTTATAAAGAATCAGATATGACTGAATGATTGAACAATAGCAACAAACAGCAAGGTTCCATTGTATCTTTAATGTTTTTCCAAATACAAAGATAAATCATTGTTTCTTCAGTAGTACTTTCAATTCTTTCCCCATCTCTTAGATACTATATTATCTGTGCCACTCACATAACATTTATCAAAGTCAATCTTGTTGTGTTATTTATATACTTATCTTTTTCCCCATTAGACTATGTAAGTTCTTTGAGGATCCAAGGTCTGTGAATGGTTTTTATCTTCCCTATCCAGCCACAGTACCTTGTGCAAGATAAGAGTCTCATGTGAACCACATGATGAGTGACTAATGAAATGGATTACCCTCCCCCAATTAGTTAATAGCTATTAAGAGAAATTCAGAGAAGCAAAGCAACATTTCCAAGGTCACATATTGGTTCAAGCTTAACTTCCTGAACTCTGATCCATGGTCCAAATGAGCAATTTTCATAGTCAACAAGAAAATTGGCAAAGCCACTCCCACACACCTTAGCATCAGAAGATCATAAAAGCCATTGAATCCAGCCCCGCTCATTTTAGAAGTGAGGAGACTGGAGAAATAGATCTTCTAACTTTAGAGTTAGTGTGCCCTCTATTCTGCCTCCCCATCAGTGATAAATGCTCCCTGACCTGCTTTATCCATCTTCAGGCAAATCAGCACCATTTTCTAATTGACCAACCACTGCCTCATTGAACTCTTACCCCTATACCTGATGCTTTCCCTCTCCTCTTCTGGTGACCCAGCAGGCCTCATGTATATGCCATGGCTGCAAGTGCTGAAACTGATTTCTGATATATTAGCCCACCCTCCCCCTCGTCCATCTCTGATCTCTTTTGTCCCCTTCCTGTGAATGTTCTTGAACATATTGCCTACAAATGATTGTCTCCGCCATTCCAGTTACTGCTTAGCCTGAGGCTGGGAAACATAACACAGCAAAAGTGGTCAAGGAAATTGAACACAGAAACACCAATACCTGTAGCCCAGAAAATCTAATAAACTACTAGAGGTCCCAGGAAAGTTAAATATTGGGAGACATGTCAGAGCCTGGTGGTGATTAGGGAAACAGGCCGGGCTGATGATGGGCAACCACTGCCTAAGGGGCCAAACAGATGGAGAAGAGACTAGTCACGTGGAATGATGCTTCTGGAGTCACCATGTACTCAAGGTAGTGGGTTACACAAGGACAAGTGTGAACTGAAGTGGAAGGCTTGCAAATTTGTTTTAATACTAATGACTCACATTTTCTTTATATTCTAAGGCTTATAAAGCTCCATGAATTATTATAGATAGGACAAGCTCCCCCCCTTTATAGATGAAGAAACTGAGGCTCAAGGAAATTAAATGGCTTGCCTAAGGTTGACACAAGCACAACAGGAACATGGGTGATTCACAGCAGCAGCAGTATATGTGTGTAGAGATGGCCAGGATTATTTGAGGATGTGACAAACCAGAATAATTATCCTAGGTCTAATGTAGTTGAAGTTTTGTTTTGTTTTTTTGGTTTTGGGGAAGGGATGGTCCTAAAACATTGGTACTGTTGAGGGGACCAGAGAGATGAGCAATGAATCAGGAAGGGAGCTGGGAAGGAGAAAAGGAAATAGTTATTATTACCCCATCATTCACTTCTTGTTTTGTTTTGTTTTTTAGGTTTTTGCAAGGCAAATGGGGTTAAGTGGCTTGCCCAAGGCCACACAGCTAGGTAATTATTAAGTGTCTGAGACCGGATTTGAACCCAGGTACTCCTGACTCCAAGGTTGGTGCTTTATCCACTACGCCACCTAGCAGCCCCCCCATCATTCACTTCTAAAGGAAAATTAAGCTGATGAGATACTTTTTCACATATCTTTTTGTTTTACTTTGCCAAGCAATGGTGTTAAATGATCTGTTCAAGGTCACACAGATAGTTTTAAGTGTCTGAGGTCAGATTTGAACTCAGGTCTTCCTGACTCTAGGGTTGATGCTCTATCCACTGCACCACCTCACTGCCTTTCACTTTTCCACATATTCTGCCCATACTCCTCAAGTTATCCTTTCATGACGTGTAAAATTGCTCTTAATCGCCATAGAATTATTGAATGGCAGAGTCAAAAAAGTCCTTGGAGGTCATCTAATCCAGGCCTCTCTATTTACAAATGTAGAAATCACTGAGGGAGAAGAAATATCACCATCATCACAATTACAGCAACAATAATAATGTCTGTGTAGTACTTGAGTAAAAGCACAAAAAGTTTTACATACATTATCTCACTTAATCCTCACAACCATCTTGTGATGGAGAAACTTTATTACAGCCAAGAAAGTTGACAGAGAGGTCATACTACTATTATGTCTAAGGCAAGATTTAAAACCAGATCTTCTGATATATTCTAGCCTAACTCACTTTCCTGAATTTTACACAAATAGTTAGTAGCAGAACCAGGACAAGGACCCAGATTCTTGATTCCTAAACTCTTAGTTGGTTGGTTGGTTGGTTGGTTGGTTCATGCCTTTCATTATCAAAGAAGACCAAAATGACATCATTATGTTTGAGATAAATTACAGTATGTCTCACTGTAACTGATCAGCCCAATCCGAGCTTGGAATGCTGTACCACAGGCTGGGCACAAATAGTGAACTCCTGGGGAGGAGTTCTCTAAACTATCATGTTTACTTTGAACTGCTTCAATTCTGCCTTCCTCATAGAGTGTAGTACCCTCACTGATGAAGGCATGCCATGCTGGGCGGCCCTGTGCCAGTATCTCCATGCTTTACAATCAATTCTAAAATTTTTCTAAGAGACCTTCAGGGTGTCTCTGTATTATTTCTTCTGATCCCCTTGAGAGAGCTTTCCCTGTGTAAGTTCTCCATAAAATAGCTGCTTTTTTGGGCAAGTGTACATCTGGCATTCTAACAATGTGTCCAGGTCATCATAATTGCACTTGCTGTAGTCATGTTGGAATGCCTGAAAGTTTAGCTTGAGTAAGGACCTCGGTGCCTGTTATTTTCTCCTGCCAGGTGATCTTCAGAATCTTTCTAAGACAATTTAAATGAAAGTGATTCACTTTCCTGACATGGTGCTGAGAGACTGTCCAGGTTTCACAGGCATATAGCAATGAGATCAGCACAAAGACTCTGTAGCCTTTCAGTTTGGTAGTCAATCTAATACCTCATCTCTCCCATACTTCAGAGCTTCCCAAATACTGAGCTGACTCTGGCAAAGTGAATGTGCACCTCCTTAGAAGGGACACTGACAGGTAAGATAACTTGTCCATAGTATTCAAAGCTTCTCTATTTGCTGTAATCAATGGTTCTACAAATGGATAGTATGGTGCTGGCTGATGGAGCACCTTTGTTTTCTTGGTGTTCATTGCTACCCAAAATTAGCACAAGAAGCAAATAATGGATCCACACTTTGTTGCATCTCAGCTTCAGAGGTTGCATTGAGCACACATTCATCTGCAAACAGAAGCTCATGCACCTTTTCAAGTTGAAGAATTTGCCATCAATGTAATAGCTGATCTTGAGGCCATATCCATCCTCATTGAAGGCATTTGATAACATGGCTGAAAGAATCATGCTACAATGTAGGGGAGCAAGGACACATCCTTTGGTGACAGGGAAATCTTGAGAGCATCATCCACCATCCAGAAGCTGGCTGAGTATGGCATCATGGAATTGGCACACAATACTGATGAACTTCTCCAGGCACCCAAATATTGACATAATTTTCCATAAATGTTCACAACTGATGGTATCAAAAGCCTTGGTCAAATCTACAAATGACCTCTGTTCTATTCCTGGCATTTTTCCTGGAGTTGGCAGGCAATAAACATCATATTGACTATTCCTCTATCTTGTCTGAAGCCACACTGCCTCTCAGGGAGATGACTGTCTTCCAGGAGAAGGATCAGTCTATTGAGAAGGACTCTGGTAAGAATCTTACCAGCAATGATTAAAAGAGAAATACCTCTGTGATTGTCACAGGACAATCTATTCTCTACATTTATAGAGATGGGCAATGGAGGCATTCTTGAATTCTTGAGGGATAGCCTCTTCATGCCACATAAACTGAAAAATTTCAGTGAGTTTTTAGATGAACAGACTCCTAAACTCTACCCACTTTATGACATGGTCATTTAATTTGAGAGAGGGGAATGAGGCAAAGAGGAGAAGAAAAGGTAAGGAAGATTTACACAATGACACCTTGCCCCTCTAGGGATGGTCCAAGAGGTGGTTGAGTATTTTGTCTTCACCCTCATGATTCCCTGCTGAGATACAAATCCACCTATCTCTTCTTTGAAAGAAATATCCATGGATATCAGTAGGGGGTTGTTTCTTCTCAGATATTAGTGTTCCATCCTCTCTATCACCTACCATGTCCATCTTCACTCCTCCTGTGCCCTCAAATACACATATCTTTCCCCGCCTGGGAGCTTCTCCCTATTTTTTCCCCTCCATGTGCTCTTATGCAATTTTCTGAAATAGGCAGTTGGTAAAAATGCACATGTGAAGATGTCTTAATATTAAATATAATTAGATATTATACCACATGCAGGGCTGTATGATTAGTGAAATATATGATCATTAGTTATTAGATTAATGTGTCTACTTGTGTAACTGAAAGCCATTTGCAAGCCGAAATGAAATCGCTCAATTTGCTATAATTGACTGATCTCCCAGAGAGAGAGGGAGAGTCGAACGTTTGCTTATGTATGAGATGATTTCGTCAGATGTCACACACAGATGCAGGAAGAAAGAGGAGGTGCAAAGTACCATCTCTGCATAAGCCTGAATGAGAGAAGAGCAAGATGGGAGATAGACCCTCTGCTATGATATGAAAAGGGAGGGTGGAAGTTAGGAGGGTTGGGGAAGGAGTAACTGAAACCTCAAAAAGCATCTAAGAGTTAATGCCAGCTGGGCTTTCTTATTCTCTTTCTGTGAAAGGTCACCTCCTGACTTTGGGGAGGGTCTACGGGGATCCCTCTAGGTCCCTCTGGCCAGGAACAGATTGGTAGATGCTCCACCCCCTACCTCTACTCTCTTTGTCTGCCTGTTTGTGTATTATTGGTTGCCCTGGCAACCAAACAGCAAGTAACTAATAAAAACGATTGCAAAGCACTCTGCCAATATAAGCTGCAACCGGAATGCTTATTATTATTGTTATGGTCTAATAATAAACAGATGCTAACGGAGGGCTGCACAAAATTAAATTAAAAATGCACAAGCTGTTGAGCAGGAAGAGTCAGTTCCTTGGGACCACCTCTACTCCAGCCCCACCCATCCAGGGGTGTCTACTCCTTTTCACTCTCATGTCACCAGGTGAATCAAAGACTTAATTTTTAGATAGGCAGGAAAGACAGGCATTATTAAAAGTGGCTCTCGGGGACTCTGAGGTCCTGTCTCAGGAGGCAAATTCCCTGCCTTGACTGTCAATCTATGAAATATGAAAGAGAGAAATAGCAACAATTTGGCTTGCATAGTGCTTTTTGCTCATCAAAACACTTTCTCATCTGGCACCTCATTGGATTCTTGTAACACCCTGGTGAGGTCAATGGGACGGGTGAGAGTCTCAATACTGGGCAAATTAGGGTATTGATTTTGGCAAGTTACTATGCCCCTCTCTGAGACTGAACATACTCATCTAATTAAAAAAAGAGATTAGAAGAGATCACCTCTAGTTCTCTACTAATTCTTAACTTTCTCCATTTGCTTAAAGTCACATGGACAGAGACTAAGTTAGAACTAGATCCCAGTCAATCAACAAATCAATAAGGAATTCTGAAGCACTCATTATGTGTCAGACACTGTACTAGATAGGAGGGATAGAAGCAAAATAGTATTTGCCCTCAAAGAGCTTACATTCTATCAAGTGAAGCAATTCATACTTAAAAAAGAATATTATACAAACACACACACACACACACACATGCATATCAGAATATTAGCTCTTTAAAAGGAAAAACTGCCTTGCTTTTCTATTCCTATTTTTCTATGCCATTTAGGATAGTGCTTTGCATATTATAAGCACTTAATAAATACTATCCATTCATTTATTCATTAATTCATTTATTCACATACTTTTGACAACATCCTTAGCTGCCCAGTATTCAGAACTGTCCTTGCTCCATGGCCCTCACCATGGGGTTGCAAGGACTCAGAGCTCCTTCAGAAGACCACAAGTTCCTCCAGATCATTATTATTTCTGAAATCTTTGCATACAAAAGGTTCAAATTATTAGGTCTCTACATTACATGTCTAATTTTTATCAGAATGTCATTTCTAGAAAATAACCCCTTCAAAACTATGACATGCTAAAAAATAATGTGACATAATAGAAAATGCTGTGGATTGGCATAAGAATATCTGGGTTGAAATCCATTGTCTGCCACTTACTACCTGTGTGTTAGCTTGCATTGTCACCTCTACTCATTAGGCCACAGATTCTTCAGGGTTTTGGGATAGATAATCTCCAAATTCCTTTCTAGAATTAAATTTATGATTCTAGGAATAACCAGAAGCCTACATAAAGCACCATTTATATATACCAACATACAAGTGTTTATTGAGCAGTTGCTTTATATAATCCCCACCATTCCCTTATCTGTGAGAAACCTTCTATCTAATTGGGAATACAGGACACACATGAAAAATTAGCTAACAATATGACTATATCTTTTGTCATCTAAATGGATCAACAAATGCTATAGGACAACTTAAAATGTTTTTTTTGCATTGAATTGAGTCAAATCAGGGAGTCTTGAAAAAAGATGTCAAAGAATTGGTAAGATTTGAAATGAGGTTTGAAAGATTTGGAAAGGTGGACAGGAGAAGGCATTTCAGGTAGTGGAAATGGTTTGATTAGAGATAGAAGGGGGAATTGAATAAGTGTATTTTGAGCAGATTAAATATGTTACACACAAAAATGTTATGGAATTTCTTGGATTGTTCTGTTAGGTTTCCACTGGGTTCCCTAGTGGATGATAAATGGTCAAAGAATATGAACAAGCAATTCATAGCAACTATTAAAAACCATATGAAAGATTGTCCCAAATCACTAATAATAAAAGACTGCAAATCAAAATAACTCTGAGATTTCAATTCACACTCAGCAAATTGACAAAGGTAACAACAGATGGGAAGAGTCAGTGATGTTGGGGCTGCAGAAAGACAAGCATACTAATATACTGTTGGTAAAGCTGACAGTTGGTTCAACTTTACTAGAAGCAATTTGGAATTACACTGAGAACTAAAATGACTAAAATGTTCGCACACTTTGATTCAGAGATCCCACCTTTATCCATAAAGTCCAGAGAGATAAATATCGTATATACCCCAAATCCTGGACACTTTCAAAGACCCTCACTTTTGGATTTTCTAACCACTGTGGGACTTTCCATGGGAAGGAGGAGGTTTTTTGCTCTTGTTGTGTGTAGACATAGACCTTACAAACAACACATCTCTAGATCATCTGATAGTATCTTAGCAGGCAGGTTGCATGCCTGCCTGTCCCAGATAACTCCCTTTCCTTTGTCTTTGGACTTCTCTATTTAATGTCTCATAAAGTTCTGGGTTGGAAGAAGTCACTTACTCTAGTTTCTTATCAGACTTCTTTATCATTATTGATTCTAATGGGAACTTCAGAGTTTTGCTGGAATAGTTATATAGTAAGTTGATGGTCTGCCTTCAGTTTCAGCAACCACCTTGGCTGGCAATTCCTCCTTCCATTTTCATTGTTGGTCAGTCATTTCATCTATGTTCAACTCTGTCATGATTCCATTTTGGAATTTTCTTGACAGAGATACTGGAATGGTTTGCCATTTCCTTCTCCAGTTCATTTTGCAGATAAAGAAACTGAGGCAAACAGGGTTAAGTGACTTGCCCAGAGTCATACAATTAATATCTGGGGTCAGATTTGAACTCAGGAAGATGAGTCTTTCTGACTCCAGGGCTGGCACACTATTTACTGTACCACTTCACAGTTGCTTGCTTTTGAAAAACTGATTATGAGAACAAATTTTTTTTTTGCTTGAAATCTAACCTACATTTAGCTCTTTCTAATTTCTACTTACTATTCCTGATTCTGTCCTCTGAGGTCAAACAGAATAATTCTAAATCCTTCTTTCACAGGACAATGCTTCAGATATTTTCAGAAGGTGGTATAGTATAGATAGAACACCATACCAAGAATCAGAAAAACCTAAATTCAAATCAAGCCTCAGTCACCTACTAGCTGTGTGACCCTGGGTAAGTTACTTAGCCCCATTTGCCCCAGTTTCCTCATCTATAAAGTGAACTGGAGAAGGAAATGGAAAAATCACTTCAGTATTTTTGTCATGAAAACCCCAAATGGGGACATAGAGAGTCAGACACACCCAAAAACATTGAACAACAATAATCATGACACCCAGATGCATTCACAGATAAATCAGCCAAGTTATCTCTGAAGAACCCACGACTTTTAGTGAAAATAAGTGGAATATTGTTCATAATTTGAGTTTATGTGATCTATATTTCCAAGGTTTTCAAAGCATCCTCTTTACTAAAACTGGAGACCATTTATAGTATTCTAATAACCATGTTGAACTCCTTAAGAAAAGGTACTACTGTCTGTAACTTATGCAATATTTATTCAAATTAACTTCTTTATGGATAACACCTTTTCCTAGAAGCAATAATAGTGTAAAACCAACAACTATAAAATATCTCAATAGTCTCTAAGTGGTTTCCTTGCCTCCAGTCCATACTTTCCTCTCCTTCTGAATGCTTTTCTGCATGCTTTGCACTAAAAACAGCTTCTGGGAATTAGGGGTTCTATCTCTGTCCCCTGTTACTTTTGACTATCTCAAAAAAAGTCATTTGAATAACTCTACTTAGATGTTCAGGAGAAAGAACATAGGATCAGAGTGGTAATATAAGCCACAGGGATCATACATAACTAGGACTGTGTTAAAGTCAATTCTAACCATTCTGCTAAAGTCTATTTTAAAATTTTTACTATAAGCATTTACACTTCAGAAATAATCAATTACTATAAATTCGCGTTTGATTCATTGTTTTATTTATTGTCCAGATTAAAGAAAGTATCAATAATAAAGATTAAACTTAAAAGTATGTATGTATTTATCTATGTATGTGTATGTCTTTCTTTTTTTTTCCCTGATGAGACCAGTTGTTACACATTTACCAGCATATACCCTGAGTAGCTCTATATACTTTTTTTAAAGTTCCTTAGGATTGTAGTAGAAGGTTCAGAGAATTCACTCATTCATTCAATAAACATTTATAAAATACAGTTAGGTGGCACAGTGGATAGAGTACTGATCCTGGAAACAGGGGACCTGAGTTCAAATTCAACCTCAGCCATTTGACACTTGTGTGGCTTTGGGCAAGTCACTTAACTCTGATTGTCTCACACCTTGGACCATCTCCAGTTGTCCTGATTCAAATCTGGCCACCGGACCCAGATGACTACAGAGGAGAAAGTGAGATGGGTGGCAACACAGGATCCCCTTACTCAAATCTAATTCACATGCTTATCATGATATCACCTCCCTGATGTCATGGTCTTCAAGACTGAAGGACAAACAGCAAGTGCATACTAGGTGCCTAAGCACTGGGGATGCAAAACGACCTTCCCTGTCCTCAGAGAGTTTTACTCTAGACTAATAATAACTGGAAAATTTATATAATATTTATATAATATAAAATGTTATACATATCCATTTTCTCATTTGAGTCTCACAATATCCCCCTGAATAGGCACAACATCTTATTTCTTTTTTTTATCCTCCAAAGTCTACCTCATGTACAATAGGCATCTGTTAAATGCAACTGAATTTAATTGAACTGATGCATATATAGCATTCTCAAACTCGAGGGAAAATTGTGTAGAGAAGACAAGACTATTTTACTAAGTTTACATATTTTATTTCTGCCCCCAACCCTCAGGAAATAATGAAACAGGTGCTATTCTTTGGACACAGGCTGCTCCCTGAACTCAGCCAGGTGTTTCTATAAATGCAAACAATCAAAAAAGAGACATTGCTGAGAGTAATAACAATAGTTCTTATTTCTAAAGATTTTTATGTTTATAAAGTACTTTCCACATAATAATATTTTGAGATAAGTAGTATAAGTATTTGGCCTGTTTTGCTGATGAAGAAAGCAGATTTAGTGACTTTGAGGAGCAGGGGCATTCTATGCCTCTATCCTCCTTTACAAATCTCTCTATGAGGCTGAGATGCCTTCTCAAGCCAAATAGTCTTTCCAAATAGTCTTTTATCTAGTGATTCCTATAGGAAGTCATACCTCTTCTACTATCCTCATCAACTATCTTTAACATTTATTAGATGTTTACTGTGTTGTAATAACCTAGAGTCAGGAAGATTCATTTTAGTGAATTAGAATTTGATCTTACTGTGTGACCCTGGGTAAGTCACCTAACCCTGTTTGCCTCAGTTTCCTCATCTATAAAATGAAATAGAGAAAGAAATGCCAAACCACTCCAGTATCTTTACCAATAAAACCCCATATGGGGTTATGAAGAGTTGAACAACATTGATTAAATAACTGGACTAAACTGTTACAAAGCATTTCACTAGGTGAAAAGATGATCCAAAGTATAGCTAAGAAATAGTCTCTGTTCTTATACAATTAGAAAGCCTGTGGAGTTATACTAGTCATTAAAAGATATAACAGAGATAAGGATGTTCAATCATAATCTTATTTCAAAACAGATGAGAATTAAAACAGGGAAATGATAGCTCAAAACAAAGGTGTTCATCACTAGGAAATGAAGGAGGTCTAACATGGAGGTGAGATCTTCCAGAAGCCCCTAATTACTGGTAGCATTGTGCTGGTTGAATCAAGTCCTAGAACATTACAGAGAATCCTGGAAGAGATCCATAAGCACTCAAAAAGAGTTTGGCCTGACCATTCTCACAGGAAAGAACAAGTAGATGAAGAATATTTAATGTCATTGTAAGGCTTTCCATCAGTACATATGTCTTGAATAGACAGCAAAAATGGATGTTGAGTTAGGCAAGAACTTAATGGGGGGTGGGGAGAGCAAGCCAGATTGTCCTCAGGAAGTGGAATAACTCCTTTAATAACACCAAACTTCTTCTAGAAGCAAAAACTCACTTCCAACTGCCTGCTGAATATCTTGAATTAGGCTGAACTACTTGAAACTCAACATGTCCAAAACCAAACTCATTATCTTTCCTAAAAGCCTGCCTCTCTTTAGAACTTCTTCATTATTAAGGATACAGTCATCCTCTCAGTCATACAGACTCATAAATGAGATGTCAACTCCTCACTCTCATCTCCCCCCACTGATCAATCCATCAGTTGCCAAATCTAGTCAATTTTAACCTCTCAAATATGTCTTATATATATCCTCCTCTCTCCTTTAATACTGTCACCACACTTGTATAGATCCTCAATATCTTATATCTATAGGAAAGTGACATATTTAAAAAAACTAAAAGAATATTCAAACAAATATGACTATTTTGAAGGTAACTGATTTTTTTCCCATGTACTGATTTTTATCTTTCACCCCCCCCACCAAACAACAGTAGATGTAACAAATCTTATTGGTTCATTAACTGTAGACTAGTTTGAGAGACCAGTATGATGTGGTAACCCAAAAAGACTTTGGGTTGTATTAGGAGGGGCATAACTTCCAGAAATAGGGAGGTAATCATTTCATCATAATCTGATCTCATCAGCTCTAATCTGGAGTGTTATATCCAAATCTGGGCTCCTCAGTTTAAGAAGGACATTGAGAAACTGGAGAATGTCCAGTGGGGGTCCTGATTTACCACTAGACTCCAGTGATTCTGTACAAGAAAACGAAGCTGATAATTTTACATAGCTCTGTCTCACTTAAATCCAATTCACTTACAAATCAAGACATCACTCTCCTGATGTAGTTGTCCTCTTCAAGAATGAAGGACAAACAACAATAAGGAAAGTCCAGAGGAAGACAAACAGAATGGTGAAGAACTTTGAGGACATGTCATATGAGGCTGTATTAAAGGAACTGGGTATGTTTAGGCTAGAGAAGAGAATAGAGATTGGGATGATATATTAGTGATGTCTCAATCCCTGGGATCCTGGGGATGTACTTTGACTTAAAAAAATGATAGATTATTATTATTCATGTTGTATGTGTATTTCTTTGGTTAAATATGTACCAATTATATGTGAACATGTATATATATGTATATATATAAATTATAAATTATAATGCCAATTATATTTTAATCTAGCTCAGGCCACACTTGGGCATTTTACCTGAGCTACCCTCAAACATCAAGGACTCACTTTGATTTGGATTAGATTGATTCTATTTTGCCACAGAGAACAGAGATAGAGTGACAAGTGGTCAATATCATGAAAAACTTCCTTGTCATTGAGCTATCTGAAAGTAGGATAGGTTGCTTGGCAGGGGAATGGGTTCCCTCTCCTTGTTTGGTCACTTGTGGGGCATGTTAATAATGGGGATTTTTTCATGGACACGAGACAGGATACCACTGGAGCTCCATGCCAGCTCTCAAATTCTGAGGATTCTCTGGATTCAAAGGTGTTCTCCACATGCACAGTCAATGGGAGTTTTCTTTTCTTTTTACAACAGGGAAACTCATATCGCTGCATATAATAAGTATTTGATAAATGTTTATGTAATTGGATTGAACTGAATTGAAAAGGAGTCAGTTTAGTGGAGTGTATGGTGACTATCAACTAAATTGTAATTTATATAAATCACTGGTAGATAAATGATTCAGTTATACCATTATCAATGAAAAAAAAAAGTAGAAAATTCCCATGTATCCACAGTCTGGTGCAGTAGGGGGTAAAATAAAACATCTTAATTTGGATTCAGAGGACTGAGTTCAAATCTTAAAGTCACAAAGCTAGCAAGGGCTGAGGTCAGGCACTTATGTGCCTTTATTTCCACATCTATAAAACTATCTTCTAGCACTATTTTCCAGGAATTGGTGGGAGTATTAAATTAGGAAATATATATATATATATATATATATATATATATATATATATATATATATATATATACTCCTCCATCAACCTTAAGGTGCCCATAAAGATCAATTATTACTCTCATTACTCCTCCTCAGTAGTTACTAGTCCTGTCTCAGTTTCTTTCTATTCTTTTCCCTTTTCCTCTAGTCTCTATTAGTTACCAGATTCCTCTCATTGAATTCCTAACACACTTTTAGTGAGAACACTGTTTATTCTCCTCAGTCACTCAATTGGAAGAGAAAGAGGAATTAATTAGTGAGTGAATGAAAAGTGTTTATTTAGTCCTTGTTATTCACAAAAAGAATTCTGCAAGGAAGATGGTAATGTATTGTCTATAGTCATTGCCACTGAGAAAACCTAATCCACTGCTGAGGTTGAACCACCTTACAATGCCAAAGGCAAAGACTTCCTTTTCTGGGTCTTTAATGGCTGTGACTTCTGAGGAAGCAGGGGCTGCAAAGTGTGCCAAAGTGGTTGCTAGCCAGTCATGGTGGTGTGCATCTAAAATTCCTACTGTTAGGGAGGCTGAAGAAAGTGAATCGCTGAGCTGCAGTAGGGCTAAAGACAATTGGGAGTCTGGCACTAGTATGGTTAGCCCCTGGTAAGACAAAACCACCAGGTTGCCTAAGCAGGGGGAAGATGGGAGGAATAATGTGCAAACTGGTCCAGGTTGGAAAAATGGAGCAGGTTAAAGCTTCTGTGCTAAGTTTTGGGACTGGGTATTGAGAGGAAAGGAAAACAGAGGAGAGGAGAGGAGAGGAGAAAAGAGTGAAGGGAAGAGGACAAGAGAGGAAAGTAAAGTAGAGCAGAGAGAGCATATACTATATTTCTCCATGTATAAGACACCCTTTTTCAAGAAATTTGGGGTCTGAAAACTGAGAGTGTCTTATACAGTGGTTGTAGATTTTTTTTATTTGCATTTCCCCTTTTCCGCACTTGTCTTTGAACTCATTGTTTGCCATTTGTTACCAGTATTTTAGATTGTTTTGCATGTTCTGCCCAGAAATAGCTCAGAAAAGATTTTCGTACAATGCTGAATTCAAGTTCTAAGTGATCCAGTTTGCAAAAGTGAATGGAAATCATGCTGCTGAACATCAGTCTGAGAAAATTCCAGTTGAGAAAACAATCTGAGACTAGTTATGGGAAGAAGAAACCCTATTGAAAACATTCAGGCAAAAGAAGACCATGAGAGACAAGTCAGCCAAATGGTCTGAGTTGGAGAGGGAATTGAAGAGATGGATTGAAGAGCAAAGGGCAAGTGGAATTCCTGTGTCCACAAAGATGGTTCAGCAGAAGGCAAGAAGAATTGCTGATGAAAGAGAAGTAACTGATTTCAAAGGACACAATTGGTACTTCAGGTTCATGAATGGAATGAACTAAACATGCATTCATGCACCAGACTTGCCCAGGGAGTGATTGTGGTCAACCCCAGACCAGAGCACAGGGAGGAGAGCAGTCTCTCCTAAGACAGTGGTTTGTCATCAAACACAGATGAGGACAAACTAACGAATGGGAGTCTTGATAGTGATGGGGAGCTGTATGAATTTTTTGATGAGGAAAACTTTAGTTCAATAATTTTATGTAATACTTTTTTTCAAATTTCAGGGCCCCAAAATTAAGGTGCATCTTATACATGGGGCAATATAGTATAGAGCAGAGAAGAGAGAAGAGCAGAGAGATGAGGAGTGGAGAGGAGGGGAGAAGAGAAGGGAGAAATTGGGGTCCTTAGTTGGTTGGTCAATCCTAGAACATATTATATTTATGAAACAAGGACAGGAAACAGTGTTTCCAGAAAATGGTAGGCATTACATACTCCTTCTTTCTTAGCACAGTGTAAATGGTGAAAACCAGTTCCTGGAGTGCCAAGTAAATCAATGCTTGATAAACCTTGTAGTGATTCTGAAGGAATCCCACTTAGAATCACTCACTTTTTGTAAAGTTTATCCATTTCATTTCAAAGTGATTAAATTTTCATACAACATCATCCAACAAACATCTTGTGGGACAAAAGGGGAAGGTATTTTTTTTTTATAACAAGAGAACTTGATGACTTTTCTACCATCTTACAGTGAGTGAGCAAGTGATGAAGTCAAGGCCAGAACCTTGATTTCATGACTCCTATGTAATGCTGTTTCCATGACAACATGCAGCCACTAGCTACATCTCAGCTGCTGCCCACAATTCTTACAAGGGTCATTCCTGCTTAGCCCTGATAGTACTAAGTAGGAAAAACAATCAAACTAGAATCAAAAAAAGTCAGTTAAAGGAGATCACAGAGGTTCATGATCATCCAAGATTTAGAGTGAGAAGTGATCTTGTCTAACATCTAGTTCAACCCCCTTATTTTACAAATGAGGAAACTGGCACCCAGAGAATTTGTGACATGCTCAAATTCACTGAGATAGTTATCAACAGTCATGCTTTGTTCTAACCAATTCTAACCCATTTCTAATTCTAAACAGGTCCATGTCCTAGTCTAACCAATTTCTTTCTAGTCAATTCTAACCCTTGTTCTCTGACTTCAAATTCTAGCACTCTTTCTTCCTAGGAATCCTCTCTTGTAATAGGGGACCTTTGAATCATTTCATGTTGGATGGCTTAAATCTTCAAGTTTTTTTTCCCCTAGCAATAAGAAAAATTCTGCCTCTCTTCAATTTCTATCCATTGTTCTATCAATTTGAGGGCATCAAAATATACATAGTTGTTTATGTTCATGATAGACTTTCAAACACTTGAAGACAACTATGTCTCTCATTAACTATTCTCTTTTCTAAGTTACTCTATATTTGTATGGTATAGTTTCTAATTCTCTTACTATTCTTTTTTGTCTTCTGTACTCATTCTAGTTCATCAACGCCCTTCCTAAAATATGGTACACAGAGCTAATCACAGTAGGATGGATATAGCCCAAGCAGGACAGCAATACTATCACATCTGGGGCAGCTGGTGGAAAAGTGGATAGAGCACCAGCCCTGGAGTCAGGAAGACCTGAGTTCAAATGTGACCTCAGCCAGTTAATAATTGCCTAGCTTTGTGTGGGCAAGTCACTCTCTTTTTTTACTTTGTTTTGTCTTGTTTTTGCAAGGCAATGGGGTTAAGTGACTTGCCCAAGGTCATACAGCTTAGTTAATCATTAAGTGTCCAAGGTCTGATTTGAACTCAGGTCCTCCTGACTCCAAAACCAGTCCATCTTAACCCCATTGCTAGTCATCTTAACCCCATTGCTAATCATCTTAACCCCATTGCCTTAAATAAATAAAAATTTTTAAAAATACTATCACATTCTTCATTCCACACCCCAATTCCTTTTGTACCATTTAGGTAAGAACATCATTTGGGAACACAAGGGAAAGTATAATATGTAAGTTTTCAGTTTGGTCAGTGAGAGAATACCACCAGATATTCTTTCTAGTCTCACTTGATTGGACAGCACCACATACAGTAATTCACTCAACTAATGAAACTCTAACACATTGCCCTAATAATACAACATTGACATGAATTATGGCAACAATTGGGTCAAGAACAATGTTTCAAAAGACAATGAGGTATTACCATAATCCAGAGGGCCCAGCAGAACTCCAAGGATCTAGTTACCACAAGTCCAACCAGCAATCACTGACCTCTATGAAGTTTGGCTTTGAAGTCCCAGTAGCTACCAGGCTTCATGCAACCCCAGATTTAAGCAAACTAGACTTCAGAAGGCCACACAGGGATTCTCTTTTTAGTATTTTATAAGAGAGAGACTATAGCCAGAGATCATATACCAGTAAGTTCTGATTTTATGACCATCAATAACTCATTCACTCAATAACTTTGTTATTATTGAGTTATTTCAGTCATGTCTGACTCTTTATCCATTTGGGGTTTTCTTGGAAAAAATATTTGAGTAATTTGCCATTTCCTTCTCCAGCTTATTTTACAGATGAAAAAATTGGGGAAAACAGGGTTAAATGACTTGGCCAGCTAGTACGTGTGTGAGGCCAGATTTGAGTCTTCCTGGCTCCAGATTTGGTATGCTTTATGGTGCCTCCTAGCTACCCTAAACATTTATAAGCTGCCTACCATGTCAAGACTACATTTAACCTTCCAGGTCACAAAATTTTCAAAAATGAAATAAATCCAGCTCAAAAAGAGCTCCCATTCTATCAGTGAGTTTTCTGGCTACCATGTGGGCATCATTCTTCATTCAAACCCCATCTTGACAAACCTTCAGAATCATGTGTCCTCATTCTATTGTCACCCATACTTAGAATACTTAGAGCTTCTCAACACCACAGGGGCAGTTCACCGACTCCCCTCTAAATCTTACCTTGTGTGGTTGCTAGCCAACAAGTGACCTGCATATATATTTTCAAACTGCTAATAAGAACTTTGGAGACCTGAAGGCTCCTTATTTTTTAGGTCAGAAATCTAAATAAGAGACAACGGTCTAAAGTACACACCTCCTTTCTACCCCATTCTTGTCCCTACTGAATCAACCCCCCACCCACCCTACCCTTTTCTGCAGATCCCTATTGTGAATTCTGCACTCATCACACCCACAAAATTCCCCTTGACATGGATGGGAACAGGCTCAGCATATCCAATAAAGACCCGCAGTGCGGTGGAGAGCCTGCAGTGGGGTGTCCTTGGCCAACAGACGAGTGACTGGCAGCTATAATGTGGCCTATGGTAGAGCACAGGGCAGTCCTCAAAGTCCCTCAAATTGGGGTTGCAGTGAGATTTCTGTTGATTTATCAACCCAATCCTATAAAACATATCTCTCTATACTCATCCATTCTGTACACACATATGACATATGTACATATATTTTTTTAGCCACTGCTACTAAACAAGCCATTCACATTGCAGTACTGAAATGAACTGAGCTGAACAATAAACTAAAACTTGCCTAGAGCGAGTTGAGCAATAAACAGGTTTTTAATTTTTTCCCCTTCCATCTCTTGGATGTCTGTCTCTGATGGATGATGTGACAAAGGAAGGATTTGCCATAAATCCTGAATCCCGAATACTAAATCAGCCTATGCCAACCCAGCACTTTGAGCTGGTCCCCCCTCTCTAGAAGCATTTAGGTTTGGGTCCTGATAGCACCTTCCTCCCCTCCATCCATCCAGATCAGAGCTCATCATCTCTGAGAGTAGAGCAGGCCATCAACACTGAAAAGAGGGCAGGATTGGGGTTATTTCTTATTGAAAAAAAAAAGAGGATTCTGGCTTGTTTTGCTTGGTCCTCGAGGTCAGAGCCAGAAGCGGTGGATTTTCACCCATTAGATTGCAGAAAAGTTGATTCTGGATTGTTATAAGGAAACCCTTTAGCTCAAAAAGCAAAATGAGGTTTGCCTTCAGAGGTCAGGTGAATTCTCCTCCATGAGCAAGCAAAGACTGCATGAGATGACCTCATCTAACCCTTGTTGGATGTTATAACTTGGATTCCTGTGTAGGTATGGATTGGTCTAGATGACCACTGAAGTTCATTCTAAAGCTAGGGTACGAGGTGATCTATGACACTGTGCAAAGTATGGAAACTTGCTCAAAATTACAAAAAGATTCAGAAACTGACTCAACACTCAACTGATCTCTTGGGCCATCAATCACAGATGTGAGATCCTAGAATCATAAAACATGTGGCTACAGAAGAACTAGGAATCTTGAGTCCAATTGGACCATACTAGGATGTTTTAATGTCCTCTCATCAGATGGGTAAAATATATGACCCCATTTTGCATAATAATTTTATATTCATTAAATGTTATGCTATACTCTAGACATGTAATAATCTGGGGTCCTGAACTGAGTAGAAAGAAGTTTCTGGACTAGATTATATTTGAAAAACTGTGAAATGCTTTCAAGGAATCTTAACTGGTCTCTGCATTTGCCTACATTTTTCTGGTAATGATACACATTTGAAAATCATGGAATGACTTGATTAATCAATATTTATTAAATATTTTAATATTATTTAATACTAAATATTAACCATTCACTACATAAACACATTATGGGTCAAGCACCGTGAAATACTGATTTCAGACAAATCATGATTTCATGAGACTCAAAAGGCAACAGAGATACATGTAGTAGGAGGCAATAACCTTCACTTATATTACCAATGATGCAAATATTACCAATGGTATAAAAGATATCATAGAAGGCATGTGTGATTGAAAAAGAATATGAGTTAGTTGTGTTTGGAGATTGAGGGATGACAGATGGATGGTTCAAGATATTAAAAATATCTTGGTATCCACAAAATATTAAAAGAAAGAAAAAATGGTTTGTGGTCTACTAGGTAGATACTTCATGGAGAACCTAGGGGAAGAAGTGGACAAGCAAAGGGATAAAAGGATTGAGATCTGTATCAGCAGAGGCAATACCCTCTTAGGGATTTCACAGAACTGAAGAATACTCAAAGTAATGATAACTATCATTTATATTGTGCCTTTACAATAATTATCCTATTTGATCTTCAAGATAACCCCAGGAGGTAGATACTATTATCATACTGATTTTACATATGAAGAAACTGAGACAAGTAGAAGTTAAGTGACTAGTGCAAGTCACACCAACTTCTAAGTTTCTGAGGCTACCTTTGAACTCAGGTCTTCTTGATTCCAGGTCCACCTTTCTATCTACTGCACCACCAATCTGCCTCACCAAATCTATATGTCAAATTGTTATTGAGTACCTACTAACCCTAAACACATGATAGCTCCTCCTTGAGGGAGAGGGAACACAATGGAAAAAAATAGTTCCTGCATTTGAGGAGTTTTCACTCTGGTTAAAGAGACAAAGTTAATAGACAAGTAAGAGAACAACACAAAAATTTCTCTGGACAAAGAGAGATAAATTCTTTTTTTTAGGTTTTTGCAAGGCTATGGGGTTAAGTGGCTTGCCCAGTCTGAGTCTGGATCTGAACTCAGGTCCCCCTGACTCCAGGGCTGATGTTCCATCCACTGAGCCACCTAGTCACCCCTCAAGATAAATTCTTTAAAAAGATAATCTGGGGGCAGTTAGATGGTACAGTGAATAGAGCCCTGGCCCTGGAGTCAGGACCTGAGTTCAAATTCAGACTCAGATACCTAATAATTACCTAGATGTGTGACCTTGGGCAAGTCACTTAACCCCATTGCCTTGCCAAAAAAAGCCCTAAAATCTGTATTATCTATTTGAATATTGTAAAACTATGGGATACAAAAAAATGGGATTCCAGGAAAGGATCATTTTCTTTTGAAGGGTTAGAAAATAACTTCATAAGGGTCAGCAAAATACAAATATAGAAAATAAATTCACACAGGTATAAATTGCTCATTGGAATCAGCAAATGCCATTCAGTCTTATAACCTCTTCAAATGGAGTGGGCATTAAAGCCTCACAGATAGAACTTTCTGGGAGGTGTCAAGAACCTTCAATCTGGGAGAAGTCACCTGGCTTTGGGAACCATGACAAAGAGCTCATACTTTGCCCCATCTTGGCCTCTGAGATCACCCATTCCCTTTTTAGACAGTTCTAACTTTTAGGGAATTTATCTTTGAGTTACTTCAAAGTCTGCCTCCCTACAGCTTCCATCCATTGGCACTCATCCTGCCCTCTGAAGACAAACAATACAAAGCTATTACCTCCTTCCCATGATTGCTTCTGAAACTTGAAGATAACTAACATGTCCCTCTTCACTCTAACTTCTCTACTCTAATTAAAACATGCCATTTTCTTTAACCCTTCCTCATCCATTATGATCTTTAGTCCATTGTGATTGTGCTTTCCTGGACCAGAGGATGCTTCTGTGGATACCCCCCCCCAAAAAAAACAGGCAAATTGAGCCTGCAGGGGAGAACCAGCAAAGGGTAGCTCTGAGATGCAGGCTAAAGTTGAAGAAGCCAAACTTCCCTAGAAGAGTAGAAGAAGCTATACCTAAGTCCAAGGAATCTGTTAGGCTGCTACCTTGGCTAAATAGAGCTATTCATGTATGTATGCATGTATATATATATATATGTGTGTGTGTGTGTGTTCTATCTGTCTTTCTCCATGATTTGCCTTCCCTCTTTCTGGTCAACAAGCTCTTGTTACTAATTCATCTAAGGTATCAATGACTGATAGTAATGCAATGACTATCCTCTTCTAGGGTGTAATAAACATGATCCATCTAATCATGAGTGGATAATATGTCATTATATATATAGAAATATCTAGATAGGTCTCCATATTTATCTGTAAATAGATTGATATATATATATAAAATACATATATAATAACAAAATACATTTATGATATATACATATAGATGC
Organism: Macrotis lagotis; assembly: GCF_037893015.1. Classification (NCBI taxonomy): domain Eukaryota; kingdom Metazoa; phylum Chordata; class Mammalia; order Peramelemorphia; family Peramelidae; genus Macrotis; species Macrotis lagotis. The sequence continues at coordinate 310,000,685 of NC_133666.1, forward strand.
TATATATATGTTTCTAGCTAGATCTAGATATATTGTCTTTTTTAAATCATCTATAATTTACTATCTTTTTTAAATGATCTATAATTTTGTTTGCTTATTTTTTGTTTTGTTTTTTGGGGTTTTTTGGGGAAGACAATGTGGGTTAACTGACCTGACCAAGGTCACACAGCTAGGTAATTATTAAGTGTCAGATTAGATTTGAACTCAGGTCCTTCTGACTCCAGGCCAATGTTCTTCTATTCACTGTGCTACCTAGCTGCCCCCTCCACATTATCTTGATGGATATAGAGATCTAGATAAATACATATAGCATCAGTATATATCTGTATATGTACATATGTAATTGTTATGTTATTATATACATTACCCTGATAAATTACTTGTTTTCTTTGATGACTGAATTGGAGTTTAGGATAGGAGGTGAAGAAAGAACTGGAAGGTCCTGTGATTTCAGTAATATTAAGAACATATTGCCCTTCTAGTACATAAGTTTCATACACTTTCTTAGTGGATTCTTTGGATCATTGGGAGGTTCAGTGATTTGTTTCACATCAAAGAGGCAATATGTTAGATCTGAATCCAACTCTTTCTAACTCCAAAGTCCACCCCCTTTTCTCCTATACCATATTGATTCTTGTAGCAATGAAATAAAATAAAAATTCTTGTGGCAATGGAAAAAATGGAGTAAAATAAAATGGAAAAAAAATCCAATACATGCACATGTCAAGACATTTTTGTGATTGGTCCTCTTTGAGAATGAAGACATTGGTCCTCTTTGAGAATGAAGTACAAACAAAAACAATAAAACCTGTGATGATTTTGTAGGACTAAGTGCTGTGTTGATGCTAGATTTTTTTCATATTTGAGATTTATGAGTCAGTTTGTAGTTTGAATATATTACAAGAACTACTGCAGCTATAGTACCTATTTCTACTCTTGTTGATCTTATGATCCCCATTCTCAGAGATGTCCATCTTTGGTTTCTGTTGACATATAGATAATGCCTGTGGTTCTACCACTAATTAACTCAATCAAAACATAGAATACAATCATGGTTCTAAAGCTGGAAAGACCCTCAGAGGCTTTCAGCCTTTTCATTTAACAGTTGAGGAAATTGAGTCTCAAGGTAACTTTCCCCAAGGGCCCATTGTTAGTATCAAAATATTCATTCTCATATCTTTAGCAAGTTTTTCCTATTGAGTATAGATCTTAATCATGCCAACACCCAAATGCTCTCTGACTCCATTGGTGTGAGTAGAAAACAAAATGATGCATTGGAATGAGGAGGAATTGGAGTCTAAGGATCTGAATTTGAATCTTAGTTCTGCTAGTAACTAGTTATGTTGCCTTGGGCAAGTCACTTCAGTTCTATGGATCTTTGTATCCTATAGGCAAAAATCAGGGATTAAATTTGAAAACTTCAAGTGTCTCTTCTAGTGAAATCTGAATATCTTGGTTGGTCTGTGATCTCTAAATCCCAGGATAAGGATAAAGAATTTTCCCTTAAATTTACAAAACTCAGGCAAGTTTAAACTAAAATTAGTCCTTTGTAAATAAACTTTTCATTGTTTTGGAGAGCTTTTTTGGGGTATAATTTAGGATTTTAAAATAATCATAGTATTTGGATTGTGCATTAAGGTTTATAAAGCAATAAATGTCATAATATTTGAGTCTCATAGCAATCTAATAGGTATAACTATTATTATCCTCATTTCATAGTTAAGAAAATTGAGTGACTTTGCCCAAAGTCACAGAGTTAGTGAGTATCTGAGAGTCTGAGATTAGAGTTGAACTCAGATTAATATGACTCCATGCCCAAAGATCTTTTCACTGGACCACCTACTTGCTTAGGATTATTTGATTTCCTTGATGTAGGGCAGAGGTGTCAAAGACAGAGCCTTCAGTCACTTGGAACCAGATTAAAATATAATTGAGAATTATTTATAAAAATAAATAAAATGCAGTGGAACATGGATAATGTTAATATGTGGTTTTTGAAGACAATATGCCATGAAGGAGATTCTTATTGCTGTCTTTTAGAGTTGTCTGGAGACAAGAGGTTATTTGTGACTTGCCTCTGAAGCTTGCTGTTTGCCCTAATGTTTCTCTTCCATAGCTGAATTTACTTCATTTTATTTCTTCCCTTAAATCCTTAACAAATGTTTTTTTTAACCCAATCTTGTCTCAATGGAATCAAGAGGAATAGAGTGAGTTAACCCAGTTATAAGTTCAGGGAGTAGAGTTTTACTACTTAAAGAAGGATGAAGGAGATGAGGAATTATAACCCTGTGACCTAAGAGGGGTGAAAAATCACAACCAAATGAGATACACCTTGTGAAACCTTGAATGTTAGCACAAGGAGAGAAAAAAATAATCAGAACAACGCAAGATCGCATCCATGGTGGGTGGGTGGGGACCCCTCAAAAGCTTCCTAGAGGAGAAAGGCAACCTTAGAGCAGACTGAAAATTAGATGAGTTTGCCAGGCAAAGTGGCAAGGAAATTAAAAAAGAGAGAGAGAGACCAGAATGATTTGGGTGTGTATGTATTCAGAGGCTGCTGGACTCAAAGCCAGAGGAAATAGTCTCTCTCTGGTGAGATAAGAGTCTAGGATATTGCAACCAGCTGTGAGCATCTCATTACTAGCCAGATGTAGACAAAGTGGAGAGAGTTCAGAGAAGGGCACTAGGAATGATTAGGTGGCAGGAGAGATTAATTTATGAGGAAAGATTAAAAACTAAACTTGGATAGCTGGGCGAAGGGAGGCTGGCTCTCTGTCAACAAGAAGTGAATATGTGGGGGAAGGGGAGGAGAATAGGGTCTGGTCCAGAAGAGGAGAAAATTCAGTGGAACAAAGGAAATCACTATAAGATGTCTAGTATATTCATCCAAAGACCCCAGCATGTCCTCCCTCCAAAATATGAATAATTAATAATGCCACCCATTGAAAGTAAAGAGTAAGGGGTGGCTAGGTGGCGCAGTGGATAGAGCACCAGCCCTGGAGTCAGGAGTACCTGAATTCAAATCCAACCTCAGACACTTAATAATTACCAAGCCACTTAACCCCAACGCCTTGAAAAAACTTAAAAAAAAAAGTAAAGATAAGTCACAGATCTTTTGTCTGTAGGGCACTGGGTAGTAGGGCTTGTCCAGTAGTTAGAATGGTTCTGAGTTTCTACATCTACAACCCCAAACAACATAATCATTCTCAAGCCAGGTGCAAATCCAGGAATAAAAGTAAAGCTCAAAGTCATGATTCTCTTAAAAGTTAAACTTGTACTAACCAAGACTTAAAAATGGACCAACATCAGCAAATTAATCATAGATTCTAAACTCTCATTCTGTTGGAGTTGAAAATGAGTCTTAGATGTCATTTAGACCAATTCCCTTTATTTTTCAGAGAGAAACTGAGAATGCTCAACAAGGATGTAGGTAACCCTTTGTAGATGCTAAGCACCAAGCAAGATAGAAGAGAATCAAAAGAAAGTGTATTCATTTAAGGAATTATGGGTCTGATAGAGAATGGTGAAGAGGGGCACAGCAGACCAGAGGATTTCCTGGGGGGGCAGGGAGTGTTGCTTTCAGCTGTCACCCACCCTCACCTAGTCATTGCTTTGGATACAGACCCCTTAAGTGTGATAGGCATTCAAAGGAGTCAGAGTGGAGCAGTTAGGTGGTGCTGTGAATAGAGCACCGGCCCTGGAGTCAGGAGGACCTGAGCTCAAATTTGGTTTCAGATACTTAATAATTACCTAGCTGGGTGACCTTGGGCAAATCACTTAACCCCCTCCCTTTGCAAAAAACAAACAAACAAAGGAGTCAGAGTTCTCTGGAGATTAGGGAAGGCTTCTAAGAGAACTATAACACCATTGAAAGAACTAAGTCCTCAGAACAATGCAATGACTGACCATAAGACCCTTGATGAAGGAAGAAGCAAAAGTCAGACACCCACAGGTCCAAGCTGGAGTGGCAGTTTTTTCAGAATTCTAGTTTCATAGATATCTTTCTTCGGTTGTTTGATATCATTTCTCCATGGCTGCTTGACAGTGGGGGAGGTTGTGATTGAAAGGAAGACTGAGTCAGAGGTAAAACTCCTCCAGAAAAGAGAAGGAAAATGACTTGGAAATTGGTCCACTTCGAGGATGAATATCGATCAACTGTACCCCAAAGGAGAGAAGTTGATGAGTGGTGGAAGAAAGGGAAGGTCTGGAAGTGAGAGGAGATCGCGGAGTCCAGTCCTCCTCTTGGGCTGGTGTGTCTGTGGTATAAAAGAAGCCACAACCAGCACTGGGGAGGGTGCCAAGGAATGAGGAGTATTATGGGATAAATCAGGTTTTCATGAGTAGAAGGAAGAAAAGACATTTAAATGCATACTATGTGTCAGACTCTATGCTTAGTGCTTTACAAATTATTTCATTTGGTTCTTACAACAACCCAGGGAGGCAAATGCTGTTATTATCCCCATTTTCACTTGAGGAAATTGAGGCATGCAAAGGTTAAGTAACTTGCCTGGGATCCCACGACCCTGAGACCAGGTTTAAACTTCAGTCTTCCTGACTCCTGGCTCCATATTCTACTCACAATTGCAACTAGTGCAAAATTATGGAAATAATATGAAAGATCTAAAGATGGAGATTATTAACAATATTACAGGATTTTCATCAGGCATACTTGAAAGGGAAGACAAAGTAGGGTAAGCACCAAGAACAGAGCTCATGTGGACAGAAAAGAAAATACAAGGAGACATACCAGGGGTGAAGGATTTTCACTTTCAGCAAATGGCAACTTTGAAAATTAGGAATTAAGAGAACAGAAAGAAGGAAGGGTTTGTAAGCCATTGAACAGAGGAAATACTTAAGAACTTAGCAAAAAGGCTTAGATGATCAATGTGTGGCAGAGATGGGATAAAGTGGTACCCTAATCCTGGATAGTCTGAGACAAGGAAAGAGACTTCATTCTCCTCCAACCTGATCTTTTAGAAGAGCTGGTGGCAAGGAAGACTAGGAGAGTCAGTGATAACAGTGGTAATGGGGTCATGTGGCAGTGGAGATCTAGTTACCTCCACTGACTCCTCTCCAACAAAGTTCAAGACTGCATCCAAAGCCAGGGCTGTAGTGGCAGTACTTTCTTTCTTAGTCAGCAGCAGTGGTCCTCACCCATCTGAGCATCATGGTGATGGAAAGAAAGGTAGATGCTAGTTCCACAGATGGCAATGGTGCCTGATGGTAAAACAGAGATGATTTGTCATAGGTCATAGATTTAGAGCTCAAAGAGTCTTCAAAGGCCTTCTTATCCTCATTTTGCAGATAAAGGAACTGACACTCAGGGAGATTAAGAAACTTACCTGAAGTTGGGCCATTTAGATGGTACAGTGGTTAGAATATCAGCCTGAATTAAAATATGACCTCATATACTTACTAGCATGTGACCCTGGGCAAGTTATTTCATCCTGATTACCTCAAGGAAAAAAAAAAGAAACTTACCCAAAATCACAAAAGTAGCAAAGGATCAAAGTTATTTGAACCCAAATCCTCTGCTTACTTCTTCATAGGGTAGGAGCACTGGAGACAAACAGGTATTGAAGAGCCTCACCTCATCTGACTCCTCTCTCCTCAGAGGTAACAGTCCCTAACCACCTGGTTCATTCTGTCTCAATTGCTCTGCGTCAGCTTCTAGAGAGCTGGAAAAATAAGAGAGTTATGTGGGATTCCCTCTAGTTCTAAAACCCTAGGCTTCTTTGTTCCAAACGTGGGAGTACCTAGCATTCCACTGAAATTTAGAGCATTTTAGATGATGTCAAAACAGCTTTTTGTAGCTGAGAATTAAAATGATCATAGTCAAACCCAAATAATATGGATTTAGAAAGAAGAGTGGGATCAGCAGTGATGGAAATGCACCCACACAAACACATACACAAATATGAATACACGTCCACACAAGTAGATACACACATACAAACACAAACATGCCTGCCCACACTCCATTCCCACCAGAATTCCTTTTCCCACAGCAAATTTTATTAAAACTACTTTCAGGACAGGCTGAATTCCCAGGATATAAATAGAACAGGTATTTCCTCAGGACCATATTCCTTACCACAATGCTGTTAAGCATCAATATTTACTTCCCAATCATTTTTATTACTTACTTCTGCCCAAGCCTCAGTGAGGGCTATGACTAAATCTAGCCTCCCAAGAAAGGAATGTGTTATACACAATCAGAAGGCACTAGATTTAGCATCCAAAGCCCCATGGATATTAGTCACTATTTTAAGGTCCACCAGTTGTGGAACTCAGCTGTGAGACTCACTCTTTCCCTCCCTTCCTCCTTTTGCCTATTTCTTCTAAAAACAGTCATAATGTGTTAGTAATTAGATAAGCCATTAGAGGTATATCCTCCTGTGTCTTTGAGAGTTCTCTCTCTGAGAACAGAAATATTTCATGGAAAATTCTTTCATGTAAAGTTTGGAGTGGAGACAGAGTTAGAGGTTTGACTTGCTGACTTTGGCCATCATGACCCTGTGAAAAAGGGGAAACCTCTACCCAATTCTGGTCACTGTCCTGGCTTACATAATTAATAGCACATCATGACTGCTCTTAGAAGAAATAGGCTAAAGGGGGAAGAGAGGGGAATGAGTGAGACCCACAGTTGAGTTCCACATTTATGGACCTTAAACCTTTTTTTCTCACTCTGAGAACTGTCAAGCAATTGAAGCCAGGGATAAAAATTAGAAGTTCTTAATCCATGATATTCATGGAGTATGTGACACCATTCTCCCAGAAACCTGCTGCCACATGCACCTCTATTTTCTTCCCGTCATCAAGCCCAAATCTGGATTGTTTCTAACTGCTACTTCATCTACTAGGTATAGGCAGCAATCTTTCCAAATTCAGGAACAAGACTTGGAATATAAAAGTCTTTTAAAAGTACTGAAAGAATAATCTAAAGCAGTCCCAGAGGCTAGAAGTAGGAGTAATGGGTGGGAGTTTTATGAAAGCATATTTGACTTAGTAGAAGAAAAAGATTCCTCACAATTAAAATTGCTCAAAAGTGAAATATGGTGTTGGTAGTGAATTTCCCATCACTAAAGGTCTCCAAGAGTAGAATGGATGACAACTAAAAACTGTATTTTGTAGAGGAGGAATTCTTGATCAGGTATTGTGTTGGCCTAGAAGATGATTTTTGAGATCCCTTTCAACTTGAAGTTTCTAAAAGCACGATCGTCTTATTTGCAATAGAACACACAGAAAGCACTATAGGAAACCTTACTGAGGGTCACAACAAGGAACAGTAAAGGTAGGCTACAAAAGGTGTATGGGTCTTTAAAGTCAGTACTTCTACACACTGATAAATGGAACTGGGTTCAGTTCTTTCTGAGTTCTTTTACTCAGTTTTTTCTTTAATGTTGTTTTAGTTGTTTTGTCATTTTTGGTTGTGTGATTCTTTGTGATCCCAATAAGAGTTTTCTTGGTGAAGATACTGAAGTGGTTTGCCATTTCCTTAAGCTCATTTTATAGATGAGAAAACTGAGGCAAACAGGGTTAAATGACTTGCCTGGGATGACATGACCAGTGAGTGAGACAACCTGAAATGTAAGGAAATTATGTCCATGTCTAATCATAACATGTCTTTGTTCTTACCCAGTGCCTTCTAGAGAAGGGCTTCTCAGAGTTACTGCTTTCTATTTGCTGGTAAGATGGCCTTCTAAGTCCTTTTTAAGTATTAACTTAATTCATAGGCATCTACTAATCCTTGTGAGGGATTAATAAACTATGGATTCCAGTTCAGAATCCAAGACAGTATAGTAACATTCAACCCCAGGTTATAGCTTCAAGAATGGGTAATATATCATTTCATAATTGAGATCCAGACAGCCATTAGCAATCAGCTTTATTTAAAGGGTTAGTCACATGAGGTCTATAGTGCTCATAGATTGCAGAGAGGCCATGGACTTGAATGGAAGAAAAATTTTATCTTTATTTTAATATAATTTCCATTTTATACATTTAAAAATTTGTTCTGAGAAGGGGGTCCTTAGAGTCTAAGCATGGTGCCAATGGGATCTGGAACCCCATCAAAAGTTAAGAACCCCTGAATTAAAAGGAAGGCATCACTGGAAAGAAACATCATAGAGATGAAATAGTATTAGCCTTGGATCAGAGAACATGGATTTGAATCCTACTAACTGCCTCTTACTATCTATGTGACTTTTGGAAGTCATTCACCTCCCTGGGCCTCAGTTTTCTCATCTGCAATGTGAAGAAATTGGAATGGATCATTTCGATGGGTACTGCCAACTCTTAAATCCTGAACTTGAAAGGCCAGAACAATATATTGGGAAAGTTAACCGGTAGTTGACAAACATGCAGGGAAAGGTATTGTTAATGACAATAGAGCTTTTGAATTAGCATGCCAGCAACGTTTGAAACATATTCATTGTGTTAATAGAAATGACTAACTATATTAGACATTTTTAGTTTATTATTCATATTAGTTATAATATGGAAATGAAATTTTATTTCTAAATTGCAATCAAATGATATTTTCTATTAAAACTTTAATAGCAAACCAAATTAAGCAATGCTACGGGTTACATATTAGTAATCCAGTTTGGTTATAACTCATATTTTCTTTATTTTGTTATGAATCATCATGGGACTGAAGTAAAATAAGAAAAAAATTATCCAAAATGAAGTAAAAAAAGCTTTTCTTTCTTTTCTTTTGTGTTGAAGAGAGGGAACAAAGAGGAAAACAGAAATTATATAGTTCATTTCCATAGGTAATAGTATCTTTTTTAGGATCACAAAGCACCTGACTAGGAAAACTCTGAACTTATGATCTTAATGAATCCCTTTTCCTTTCCTAGACTGCCCTGTTGTTGTTGTTTGTCCTTCATTTTCAAAGACCATGACATCAGGGAGGTTATGCCATGACATGCACATGAATTGGATTTGGCAGGGGGTGGACTGTGCTAAGTCACCAACCTCACTTTCTCCTCCAGAGTCATCTGGATCCAGTGGCCAGATATGTATCAGGGGGACTGGAGATGGCCCTGGATTCAAGGCATTCCAGATTAAGTGACTTACCTAAGGTCACACAGCTAATGTCAAGTGTCTGCGACTGGAATTAAACTTGGCACCAGGGTCAGTGGTCTATCCACTGCACTACCTAGCAACCCTATGCTGCCCTACTGAAACAGAAGCACAGGTTAGCTTTAGTAGCCACATGCATTTAAAAGAGTACATCACTGAAAATATTTGCATGACAGAAAAGTCTGAGATTCTCCTCAGAACAATGGGGGCAGTTCCCTGGTTTCATCTCTCCACTAGATGTAACTCTCTCCATTCAGGCTAATTTCAGATCATTCCTTTGACACAATGATTGGGAGCATACTTTATACCTTTTTGTATTCTCTGCAGAGACTAATTCAATTCAGGGCACACAGTTGGTGCCTTATAAATACTCACTAAGTGGATATGTTGAATGAATTATTCTGCAATTAACAAATCAAAACTTCATAAAGGAATTATTGTGATTCTATCAGTTTTTATTGAACACCTATTATGTTCAGGCTACATGTGATCCCTTTCTCAGGGATTTTTATAATCTTGTTGAAAAGTTAAGGCACATAAATTGTAAACCAATAAATAACTATATGAGTCAGTTCATGATGAATGGCATGAAAGATAAATAATAATAATAGTTATATCAATAAAAATAGAAGCTCACATTTGTAGAGCACTTTAAGGTTTACAAAGTGCTTTACAAAGGTTATCTCATTTGATCGTCACACCAGCCCTGAAATAGGAGCTCTTATTAACCCCATTTGCAGTTGAGGAAACTGAGGATGAGGTTAAACAACTTATCCAACAATATACAACTAGTCAGTGTCTAAGGCAGGATTCAAACTGATCTTGCAGATTCTAAGGCAATCACACAATCCACTCAGGCACCTACATGCCTCAAGAAGGGGAGGTCTAGGAAACCTCCAGTCTGAGACTGCATTGGTATGCATTGCCAAGGCAACTGTGGATGGGTCTCAAAATTCAATAAATCCAGAGGCTTTTTATAGGTGAATTAATTAAATGTTTGACCAAATATAGACCTCAAATGATATTATAAATATCCAACTAGCCCTTGGTCGGATGACACAAGAAAAGGGAAAGAGGGAAAGAGAAACCTTATGGTTTTGGATCAGATGAATATTTTTTGGCTAATTTGCTGGGGTAGTGGAAGTTGACTCATGAGATCAGTGTTGATGCCAGAGAATTAATTGAACAATTTACATTTCAACAAAGATGTTCAGAGGAAAAAAATTAGGGTCTGGTAATAAATATGAATAAAAAAGTATGACACAGTCTTATAAGAATAGTATGAGGAGTTCTAAAATTCAGAATGAGTTGAAGCTATTGATGAAAACTGAGAACCAAAAAGTAAAGGGCTTTTAAAGCTTTGTTGAGGACAAGAGAATCAAAGAAGAGACATTTGACATCTCTCCCTCCTCTCCACTTCTATGGGGGATTGAAATCATAATAACAGATGATGGAGAAAATGAAAAACTATTCATTTCTCATGCACCTGTTTTCTCTAAGAAGAAAAATTATTTTTGATTAGGTTAGATGGAACTAAAATGGCTAACAAAGTATTGAAACTCTAAATAAGTGAGACAATGGTAAGAGATTGACTAGTAGGAGTCAATATTTCAAGTCAGCAGGCACAGAGGAATTTTAACCCAAGATTCTGAGAGAACTGGTGTGATTCTATTGATCTCTGAAAAATCAAGGAGACTAGAAGAGGCACCAAAAACTAGAAGCTGGTAATCATAATTTTCAGGGGAAAATGGGGAAATCTTTAAACTATACCATTAGTTAATATGCCAAAGAGTTTGACTCCCATTCCAGATAAAATTTTATTTTAGTACACTTGAGCTAAAGAAATATTAGTGAATATTGATCAAAGGAATACTGATCACAAAGAGTCAAATGAGATGTGGGCTGGACAACCTAGGCAATAGTGGATTTAGAATTGTTTGAATAACCAGATTTAAGGAGCAATCATTGGTAGATCAATATTAACTTGGAAAAAGAGGGGGTTTATGCAAAGAGTGATCTTAAATGACAAGTACCTGATGAGCTATTCTTATTCCTTTGCCCTATATTCATGGTCCTGTGTGTTTTATATTTGGGACAGTGACTTGGATAAAGTGTTAGATGGTATGTTTACTAAATGTTCAGATAGGAGCAATAGCTAACACAAGTCAAAATGGAAAAAATCATCAAACTAAAAAATGATGGTCAAATCTGCAATGATGAATGCTATAAGGATAAATGTCAGTTACTTTCCTTGGGTTCCAAAAAATTCAACTGCTATGTGTTAAAGAGTGGTGGGGGATATTCTGTTTCAATGGCAGTGTATTAGCACCAGTTCCCCTGCAAACTAAAGCTATAAAAATAGATCAGAAGTAACAATGATAAACAAAACCAAAAAGGAAATGACTGCAAGCTCCTCCATCAGATCCAGAATTGCCAAAAATGACTGCCCCGAACCTGTAGTGTCTCTAAACAGAGACAAGGTAAAGTAGGTAGTTTTCAAGAAGTTTATTCTCACAGCAGAAGACCAGATGCCAAACCAGCATCTGTTGTACAGCCCAGGAAACCCACTTAATCCATAAGAGGAGCCAGGGTTAAGACAAGACCAGAGCAGCCTCTGTGTAGTTCAATACTTGGGTAGATTAAACTGAGGCATTCAGCAACAGAATTCTCAACCAGTATCCAGGAAGACAAGGTTAAACCAGGCTACAGTTAAACCATACATTACAGCAAGAGGCAAGAACAGATAGCTAGATACTCTGGTATAGGCAATATATCCCGACCCAGCACCCAGGCAGGCTATAACTAATCCAAGTCTTTCCTACAGAAAGAGACAGAGTCAAACCAGAGCCCTAGCTACCCAATGCCCAGATAGTACACACCCAGGATACAGCAGGAGACACTGAGGGGAAAGAAAGAACCATAGCAGTACCCAAGGTCTTAAAAGAGGTTCACAAAATCAACAACATCTTGCTGGGGACCATGATATTAATAGCAAGAAACAAAGAAAAAAAACTCTGGTTTCAGATCATACAAGAATAAAGAGTCAGAAAAGAGATGAAAGGCAAAACCCAATTGAGTCACAAGGAGACTAAGCCAAAACTCAGGAATTCTTTTAGATGGTGGAACCTCATCTTAGCACCACATTCAGGACTAATCAACCCCTGTTCATACCATCCAAGAAAACAGAGGGAGCACTGTATGACCCAAACACAAAGTTCCAAAACAGAAAATGAAGCTAGCGATATGAGAAAACAGAAAAAAAATGCCAAACCCAATGAAGAAATTCCATGGATTGAGAAAAGTTCAGAATATCAACCCAGAAAAAATAGTAACTCTACAACATATCCATGTAAAGTCACAAAGAAAATAATTATTTGGGCACAAGGACTACAAGAATACCTTGAAGAAAGGAAGAAGAGATACAAAATACAATGATTGAAGTTGAAGTTCACAAAAAAGAATAGTCAAAAGAATTAATAACTTAGACCTGAAGTTGGTACATCTTATCAAAGAAATGTACTTTAAGTTTAGAATGAGCCAAACAGAAAATAGCATGAATCCACAACAAATATTAGAACAAAATTAAAAGATTGGAAATAAAGAAGAAAATGTATATACTATCAAAACAACTGACCTGAAAACCAGATCAAGATGAAATCTTCTCAAAATCATTGAACTTGTCTCATAATCATGAACAAAAAGTAAGGCTGGATACCATATTTCAAAAAATCAAAATTAAATTAGCCTTTATCTATTAGAAACAGAGGGCAAAGTGAAAATAGAAATATTCCACTGATCATTCCCTAAAAGAAAGCATAAAATAAAACTACCCCAGTAATGCAACCAAAATCCACCTAGCAAGTAAAAAAAAATATTGTAAGGAATGATAAAGAAAGTGTTCAAATATCAGAGGATCACAATCAGGATCACATGAAACTGGATAGCTACTACTTTAAAGAAAGAAAGATCTCAGAAGACCATAGAAAGACAAAGGCTTACAACCAAGAATAACTAATCCCAAAAAGTTTAGTATAATCCTACGAGAAAAAATGGAAGTTTAATAGAAGACTTTCAAAAATTCCCGATGAAAAGATGAAAGCTATTTAGGAACTTTGAAATGAAAACACAAGAATCAAGAGAAAAACAGAAAGATAAATATATTTGAATATTTGGAATGGGTGTTACCATGATGAAGTATTCACGTTCAAATGGAAGGAAGAGATAACTGAACTTTTAGAAGCTTCATATTTTGAAAGGTCATAGAGAGAGTTGAGTATAACAGAGGGCCTCTGTTTTGTTTTCCATTTTGGTAATCTAAAGAGAAGAAAGAAAAGGTGAATATTGAGGAGAGGGGAGAAAAAGGGAGGGAACTTATTTTCTCCTATCAGAGAGATATAAGAGATAAAGAAATATACAAGCATTGAGGAAAGGATGGATGGAACAGGCATCATAGGAACCTCTTTTTCATTTAAGTGGTCAAAGGAGAGTTGAATTTATGTACATAAAGAGTTTGGTGTAAAAATGTATTAGTTCAACAGGGAAATGGGCAGAGATAAAGAGAAGGAATAAGGAGCAATTAGGCTCCAGGAAGGTACTAGTCATAGATAAAACTAAAAGTAAAGTAAAAAAAGAGAAGAAATCTGTGATGGGATGGGCAAGAGGAAGAGAACAAAGACAAAGAAGTAAAAACAGATCTCATCAATTATAGCTCATTCATATTAAGTATACTCCTCTTTTCCCCATCTTCAATTTTGCAATGCAGGAGCAGAGGACACAGAAAAAGGGTGGAGGGAAATATGCAATTAAGAAATATAAATATAAATGTAAATGGGATTATCTTATCCATAAAGCAGAAGAGGGTATTGGAATGCTTTATAAAGCAGAATCCAACAATTTGTTGTATAAATATTTGAAATACCATATTTCACAGAGATTTAAAATAAAAGGCTGTAGTAAAATCCATTATGCTTTGAATGAACTAGAAAAAAATGGTACAATAATGATTTTAGACAAGACAGTAAAAATAGACATAACTATAAGAGATAAACATGAAAACTGTATTTTACTCAAAAGTAGTGTATATTCATTGGATGGCATAAGGAAAATTAAAGAATTAAGGAAATTTAGAGAATTAAGGAAAATTAAAGGAAAATTACAGGAAAAATAAACAAATTGTAGGAAAATTTAATGTATACTTCAGATTTAGAAAAATCTAACAAACTTCATTAAGATGTTGTTTTCTATTGAAATTTTTCAAATTTTAGATATCTATTTCGGCAAAAATTGAATGGGAACAGAAATATATATATATATATATATATATATACATATATATATGTATATATATATATATTCTCAGCTGTGCATGATACCTTAACAAATACTAATAACCTGACAAATAAAAGCAAAATATCCTTGCTGATGTTGATGTTGATGTATCCTTTGCTGACCTCTTGACACAAAACTACATTTAGTAAAAGAGGGTCTTTGAAGAAAGGACCAAACTTAATATGTGATTAAATTATTTAATCTTAAAGTATTTGTGAGTCGATGAACAAACAGAAGCACTAAAAAAAAAATTAAACAAAGGACAATGTAAAACAACACATCAAAACATTCGGGATTCAGTTAAACAGGCTCTTAGAAGAAATTTTATTGCTCAATACTTTCATCAACAGAAATCACAAATAAACAAATTGTGCATGCTACTTAAAAAAAAACTAGAAAAACAACAAAGCAAAAAAAATAAGCACAAGTAAAATTAGAAACCCCAAATAAGAAATAGTGAAAATCAAAATATATCTCTCCAAATGAATTGACAAATAAAACTAGGAGATTTAAAAAAATCTAATGAAATAAACAGTAGCTAGTCTGGTTAATAAAAAGACAAGAAAACCAAACTATCAGTATAGAAAATTAAAATAGGAGAATTCACAGAAATTAAGAATAAAATAAACTATTCAGGAATTATTTTACTCAATTATATACCAAGGAAACTGGTAACTTAGATAAAATGGATGAATATTTACAAAAATATTAAATACCCACATGAACAGGAAAATAAATACATTTTTCAGAATAACTGAATGCAAGATCCTTCCCCCCCAAAAAAGTCCTAGTCTTTATTTCCCAGTTTCTGTTAAGAGAACTGCCATTCTTCTAGTCACTCATATTCACAACCTCAGAATCATCCTTGACTCTTCACTATCCTTCACACTCTTATCTAATCAATCGTCAAATCTTGTTGAGTTTACATGCCCAATTCTTCATCTATGCTCTTTCTCCATTCACAGAAGTCCTAATTCAGAACCAAGTCTTCTGGTTTATACTATTGTAATAGCATTTACTCTCCAGATTTCTTTACCCTCTTACCAACAACCTTTCCCAAGTATGACCCCCTCCTCACTTTTTAGTTCCTTTTTATGTATTGTCTTCCTCTTGTAGAATGTAAGCTCCTTGAAAGTGTAGCCTCTTTTGTGTGCTTGTGTTTGTATCCCCAGCACATAGCATAGTATCTGACATATAGTTAATGAATAATAAATGTTACCTATCTTCTATCTGTCTGCCTTTCTGCCTATCTATCTATCTATCTATCTATCTATCTATCTATCTATCTAATCTTTCTGGTTCCAGTGCTTTCCCTTTCCTAATTGTCCCCATTTAACTGAGAAAAATAATATTCCAAAAACACAGTTCTGACTATGTAACTCTCCTAGAAGAAATATTGCCTCCTTCCTGCCTTTTGGATAAAATACAAATTCTTCGGGCTATTACTAAAAGACCTCAATAATTTATTTTTCATTGATATTTTATTTTTCCAATTACTATGTTATGAACATTTTTCAACATTCATTCACTTGCATATTTTTAAGTTACACAATTTTTCACCACTCTCCCTTCCCACTTCCCTCCCCTCCCCTCAGCAGTGAACAATTTGGTAAAAGTTGTATAAACACACTTGTGTTTAATATTTACATATTTGTCATTTTGAGTATGAGAAATTAGGACTAAGAAAAAGAAAGGAAACCATGGGATAGGAAGGGGAAAAAAGAGAAGTTTTAACAAAGTGAACAGTATCCATTCAGATTCTGTGGGGGGTGGGGGTTCCCCCACTGGACATGGATGGCATTGTCCTTAAGGACACCAAGGTTGTCTTTAGATCTCTGAATTGCTGAGAGGAGCTGCTGCAGCCATCAAAGTTGTTCAACTCACAGTGTTGTTGTTAATGTGTACAATGTTCTACTGGTTCTGCTCCTTTTGTTCATGCAATTCTTTCCATAGCTCTCTAAATTCCAACCATTCATGGTTTCTTATAAAATAATAGTACTCTATAACATTGATATACCGTAACTTATTCAACCATTCCCCAATTGATGGGCAGTCCCTTACCCTCAATAATTTCCAACAACCTTTTCCAGACTTATTTCATATTCTTCTTCACATGTTATGTTGCAGCCTAACTGTTCCCTAAACTAAACATTGCCTCTTCTGCTCTAGGCAAAGGCTGCCTTCAGGTATTCCATACTTGGAAAGTATTCCCTCTTCAATTCAAACTTCCTTTAAGACTCAACCAAGATACAATTTCCATCAGGAAGTCATTTCCTCCTCCCATTTTTATCCTCTTTTGTCAACTCAAATAATACTCTATTTACTTACCTTTTCACATGGTTCATCCCCACCCCCAGCAGAATATAAATTCAAGGGCAGGGACTATTTATTCCTTGTCTCTAATCCCAGTTTCTAGCCCTTCAAAAGAGATTTGTTGAATCAAAAAAGCAAAGAGATTGGTTTTAAAATCTACACAAGAAAAAAAAGTTTCCTAAAAATTAAGTGGAAAGAAATTTCTTGGGAGGGAGAAGTTTCCCTTCAATGGGGGTTGGATGACTACCTGGAGGAGATATACTAGAAGGAATAATAGAATACTAGCCCTTAAACTGGAATGGATCTTAGAGGTTCTTTAGTCCAACCCTTTCACTTTACTGGTCAGGGTACTGAAGTCTAGAGAGAGTACTGAATTACCCAAAGTTATACAAGTATTAAGTACCAGAGGCAAGATTTGAAACCACATCCTCTAATTGCTGAGTCGGTGATCTTTTCACTCTACTACACGGCCTCCCAGATGCTTCTTGGTTATAGATAGGAGTACATGCCCTCTGAAATTCTATGAATCATAGAGCTGAAAGGACCTCCAGAGCTTGTCTCATTCAATCTGAAAGAAGTGACTTTCCCAGTTCACCAGATGGGTGTGCCTACTTAAACCTCCACATCCTCTGTGAATCTCAAACTGGTTCCTGTGGGAGAATGTACTTAATGCATTACCTGATCATACTAATGTTGACAATGATTATAATATGCCCTGATATGAAAAGTAGTTTGTGGTAAATAGCAAGATTCCCATTTCAAACCTGGTTACCTTTGAATATTTCTTTCCATTAAATCAATTCATAGATTCTAGTTTAGGTAACAAAATAAAACAGAAGGAAGAAGGTCTGGCTAATTCATTCACTATTATTTTATTGAGAGAATAACTACATATAATAACCTTTTCCTTTTCTCCCTCTTAGAAAAAAAAATCCTTGTCATTGCTCCTCCCCTGGGGTCCACTGTGTTTCCCTTCTGGATCAGGAGTAAATTATCTCCAAAGAAGAGTTCATTAAGAATAAATAATAATTTGCACTTCTAGTGTACTGTTTTTGTCTAAGTATCTCAAAGTGCATTAATTAATTAATTAAGAGAATTAATTAATTTGGAAATCACCCCGGAGGAAGGGAGGAAAAGAAGGTGAGCTTAATGACACCTAATTTCCAGATAAGTAAACTGAGGAACAAGGCACCACACTTAAGGTCAACAGAGGAAAAGGCAATGAAGGAACAGAATTTGTTTCAGAGTTTCACATTAGAACTGTGGTGGTAAGAACACAAAGCAGGACAAGGATAGACTCAGGACAGGGGCAGTATTCAAAGTTTAATGAAAAAGGATAGGGGGCTGTCAAGCCAGAGGTCAAATGTAGAGGAACCAACTAAGGAAGAATAAAGTTTTAAGATAGGCAAGGTGAAGCATCCAGTGGAACAGGTAGTCAGGAATTAGCCAATTAGACTAGGATCTGGACAAAGAAGAAAGAACCAGACAAAGAAAATAGATAACTCAAAGTCAGAAGACCCAACAAAATGAACTGGACAACAATCTAGCAAGATCCAGGCAAGAAATTGGAGTAATATAGGATATCATCAGCAAAATGCCTTGAGAAATTCTAAATGTGTTATAAGTGTAGGTAGTAAATGGTGTTTTGATTCTATTTGTAGAAGCAAGTAGTAATACCAGGTTGGAATCAGCTTAGGCGGGGTGTGTGTGGTGTGTGTGTGTGTGTGTGTGTGTGTGTGTGTGTGTGTGTGTGTGTAAAACAGAATAACTTTTAATACTTGATCTGTGAAAGATAAGTTAGCATGATGTGATTAAAAAGAACGTTTATAGTTGTAATGAAGCCCAAGTTCTCTCCTTGATTTTGCTACCTCTAAACTATATGACTTTGGAAAGACCATTTTCCTTTTCTGGGCCTTAATTTCATCATCCTTAAAAGGACTGGACTTTATCAATCTCTAAGTTGACTTCTACTTCATGTCCTTTAGGATTCTGTCATTTTTCTGGACTACCTAGGAATTCTCTCGTTGCCCCCAACATCTTGGTCCCCTCCAGGAACAAAAGTCAGTTCCATTCAACCAAATTTTGTGTCCAACCACTCTGGAGATCTCCATGCCCACTGGCAGAGTCTCAGTTGTTCCTGAAGCTTCTCCAAATTTTTCCACTCATTATTCACTTTGCCAGTGCTACCAGAGGAACTCTAGGTCACCAACTACTTCTAGTACAGCAAATTAAACACGCACATGCGCAGTTGTACATGCGTGCAGGCCCCCATAAACACACGGCACAACAAATTAACAACTCGAGCTTGTCTTTTTCATTGTGTTTTTATTATGATGCTCCTCAATGATGTTTTTAAATGAATTTTGAATAGTCCCCTTAATTTGGTTCATTCTGCATTGTAACGCAACTGGGAGGGCCCCGCAGGAATAGCTGCGAGGAATGCAATATTATGTGAGCAAGGATTCTGCTTGTTTTCCTGCTTACTCATAATTAAGCTTTATTGAGTTGTAAAATGAATAACAATTAAAAAACCTGTTTATTGATCCAGGTGCGACAGGGAGATTCATAAGAAAACTTTTCCTCATCCGTGACCTTGCAAAGCAGCATTTGACTACTTATATTCATTTTCTCTCTCTTCTTGCTCTGGGGTAGGAAAAAGGGGATCCTTTTCAGTGTGGGATGGGGAATATTGCTTTTTTTTTAATCAAGAAGCACAGAATCAAAGATTCTGAGCTGGCAAGAAGTTTAAAGAGTATTTAGTTATAGATAGGGATATTGAAACACAGAGAGAGTCAAAGGTCATACAAGCCAGTCTATGTCAGAGGCAGAATTTAAATTCAAGTGTTCCTGATCCCCTAGGTGTTGCAATGCATAGAGTGTAAAGTCCAGAGGCAGGAAGATCTTCTGCTTACCTCAGTTTATTCATTTGTAAAATTAAGATAATAATGGCATCCACTTCCTAAGCTTATTTTGAAGAGTAAATGAGATAATTATTTTAAAGTGTTTAATAAATGCCTAGCATAGATTAAGTTCTATAAATGTTATCTAATGTGATTATTACATTTCCTCTTTTTCCTCTTTTAACGTTTTTTAATTATTATTTTTTATTTTTCCCAACAACATGCAATAGTAGTTTTCACCAATCTTTTTTTGCAAAGTTTTGAGATTTACTTTTTTCTCCCTCTCTCCCTTCCCTCCCCCTCCCAAATAGAAAGCAATCTAATATAGGCTCTACATGTGCAATTATGCTAAACATAGATCCATATTAATCATGTTATAAAAGAAGAATCAAATTCAAACAGAAGTAAAAACATTAAAGAGAAAAAAATGACATAATAGCTAAACCAACTTTTAAAATTTGAAGATAGTAATCTTTGTTCTGCAATTAACTCCATAGTTCCCTTTCTGGATATGGATGGCATTTTCCATCACAAGTCTTCCAGAATTGCCTTTGATTATTATACTGCTGAAACGAACAAGTCCTGTTGTTGTTAGTATGTACAATGTTCTTCTAGTTCTTCTCATCTCACTCAGCATCAGTTCATGTAAACCTTTCCAGGCCTTTCTGAAGCCAAGTCCATCATGATTTCTTACAAAACAATTGTATTCCATCACATTCATATATCACAGTTTGTTCAGTCATTTCCCCAAATCATGGGCATCCCATCAATTTCCAGTTCTTTACCACCATGAAAAGAACTGTTTAGCAGAACTTTTTCAAAAAGACAGCTAACAAGGAGCTCTCTAAACATGATTCTTACTGTAGCAGAAGAGGTAGCAAAAAGTCCAGCTTATAGCCTGGGAGAGGAAGATATTTCCTCAAATTCCTCAACAAGCTTCCAATCATTATGCAAGTATTAATATTCTTAAGTAACTGGACCAAGGAAACCATAGAATCTTAAATCATATGAACTGGAAGTGGTTTTTAGAGTTTGACAATGTGTCAGGCATTATAATAAGCCCTGGGAATATAAAGATAAAAATAAAACAATCCTTGCCCTCAAGGAACTCACAATCCAGGGGAATCAATGCATAGACAGATGATAGATAGATAGATAGATAGATAGATAGATAGATAGATAGATAGATAGATGGATAGATAGATAGATAACTAGAAAATAAATACAAGATCATTTTGTAGGGTGTGAATAAGCATTAATTAACAGCTGGGAAGGGTTCAGGAAAAGCTGTAGGAGGTGGCAGATGAATTGATCTTTGAAGAAAACTCCAAAAACTAAAAGGGGAACTGAAGGGAGGAACTTAGTCCAAGCACAGGAATGATACGGGCTAATACCTAGAGATAGTATCATTTGTGAATAAGAGATACCCTGATTGTAGAATACTTATTCATCAGTATGCTGGTAAAATGTTTAACAATCAGCTCTTTCCCTTTCCCCAAAGTATACACAGGACTTTTTTTAAAAAAAGTTTTATTTTTTCCCAACTGTATGTAAAAACAATTTTAATATTCATTTTTTTTACAATTTTGAGATCCAAATTCTCTCCCACCCTCTCACCCCTCCCCATTCATTAATAAGGCAAGCAATTTGATCAAGATTGTACATGTGCAGGCATGTGAAATACATTTTTATGTTTGTCATGTTGTGAAAGAAAACACAGGCAAAAATAAAGAAACTAAAAAACAGGAAGCTTCAATCTACCTTCAGATTCTACCAGTTCTTTCTCTGGAGGTGGATAGCCTTTTTTCTCAGAGGACAGGGAACTTAAGTTTAATATGTAATTTTAATATTTTATCCATCATTTCTCTAGGTCTAGACAATTAACAGCAACAAAAAAATTAAATGTTGATTTGTGGCCTTTGCTAATTTCTGAGGTGTAAATACTCACACTGGAAATTTAACAATAGGTTCTCTAGACAATTTAAGCTAGAACCAACATTTATGTGGTAATGTGCATTAACTGAGTCCCTCTGTTAATTAAGGATAAACTTGTGACTGTTTCTCCCTCCATTATTCTCCCAGCCCCACTCCCAAAGCCACGAAAGTAAATTGTATGACAGAAAAAAGTCAGTGAAACTGGGGAAGGTCAGTTGAATAAGACCTTCCACCTAGGCACAAAGATCTAACATAGGTGAATCAGTTGTGAAAAGATGAGTTGGAGAGAAGGCTGTTCTGACACCTGGTACTGAAAATGCCTTGAAACAAATATACATATGATTTCCTTCCAAACCTTCCCTATATTACTCCTCCTGTTACAAAGACAAATCTGGTAGGAACTGGGTTTCTGCCAACACCATCATCCAATCTAGACTGTATACTTGTCTTTTGTGACTCTTTTCCCCCTTTTGAAGGCTGTACTAAATTCTCATTCTAATCTGAATTTTTTATAAAGATTTTGGGGAAGGAAATGGTTTTGAACTTCTCATGGTCCTAGGGAAGTTGCTGGTCCTTACACCTCCCTAGGGAAGGTCCTGGTGACCAAAGAGATGGTTCTTGTCCCTACATCCCCCTCCAATAGCTCTGGAACTTCCCTAGCACTCATTCAAGGGTGGTTACTAATAGACTGATTGATTGACTGCCAAGGGGAAAAATGGGAGAAAATTAACCCACATTGGCTATTTGAGCTTTCTCGTTATTTTTTTACAAGCAGGCTTATCCATTCTCCTGTGAACTCAAATGCAAGTGTTCCCCAGGTTTGCTAACATTCTATTTCTTGTTCAAGTTTTGGAGAGATCACAACAGGCAACTCTCAATAACTTCCAAAAGAGTGCAACAATAGGCACAGTCCCCCAAAAAACCAATAGAATCCATTGGATGATAAAATTCAAAATACATAGCTCAAGTCATCCATTTAGATTTACCCACCTTCTATTCCCATCTCCATTGCTTAACCCCCAACTCTCTGTGTCCTGATCATTCCATTTTCCCCTAGGGAGTATATGTCCTTAGTACCTCAATGGCCTGGAGCCATCACCAGTATTTTGAATTCTATTTGCCTCAGTTTCTCCTGCTATTACCTATAGTCCATTTCTAAACAATATCAGTTGCTTTTGTGCAATCATCTTGTTCCAGCGCTAAGAGCACAAGGAGTGTTTCTTCTTCAAGAAAATAATTTCTTGCTTCAAGAAAGTGAGGCATGTCAAGGTAATGGCACAGTCTCCTAAAAGAACAAACGACAGAAAAGGAAACCAGAGATTATGTTCTCATTCTTTCATGTGTCTAGGCCCCCAGCACTTCAAAGTTGAAGAATTGGATATTCTGGAAAAAAATTTTCTTAGTGGACAGAGTGAACATCAAATTTTTCACTGTCAAAGATGAAAGAGAAGTGTTGGACGTTTCAAAAAGCATACCAGTAAGTCACAATAATTTTTATTCTTCAAAAAAAGAATTCACTGAGTTGGTTGTATCTTATACTTTTGAAATTTAGTTGAATGAATTTTAATACTTCACCTTTACCTCTATTATGTTCCATCTTATTAGATTCAAAACAAATACCTCTGAGATATTTGGGGATCTTGTATTTGTGAAGCATCGTTCCAAAGTCTTGAGCTATTTGAAACTATCATAAGAATTATCAATGCCTTCATCAAAGTGTCTAATAAAAATATTGAACAATAGAGGATCTAGAGGTAAAGATCCCTGGGGCACTCTCCTACAGACTTTCCTTCCAGTGAACATTGATTAATTTATTCATCCACCTAACTGTACTATCATTTAGTCTAGATCTCTTCACCCTGTCCAGAAGGATAGCATTAGATACTTTGTTAAATGATTACTAGATTGTATCAATAACATTCCCTTATCCACTAATCTAGAATTCTGTACAAAAAAGGAAAAAAAATCTATGCCAGCTGTTAGTGATCATTACTTCTCATCTCAGTGACTATAGTTTTTGCAAGTTGAGGTTAAATGACTTGCCCAAAAGTTAAATGACTTGCCCAGTTAGGTAATTATTATGTGTCTGAGACCAGATTTGAACTCAGGTCCTCCTGATTCCAGGGCTGGTGCTCTATCCACTGAGTCACCTAGGAGTACTGTTTTGGTAATTATGACTTTAATAATACTTTTTAAAAAGCCATTCCCCAATTGACAAATGGTCAAAGGATATGCAAAGGTAATTTACAGATGAGGAGATCAAAGCAATCCATAGTCATATGAAAAATTGCTCTAAATCATTAATTATTAGAGAAATGCAAATGAAAGTTTCTCTGAGGTACCACCTCACACCTCTCAGACTGGCCAATATTACCAGAAAGGACAATGATCATTGTTGGAAGGGATGTGGGAAATCTGGGACACTATTACATTGTTGGTGGAGCTATGAACTCATCCAACCTTTCTGGAGAGAAATTTGGAACTATTCCCAAAGGGCAACAAAAATGAACATACATTTTGATCCAGCAATACCACTACTGGGTCTATACCCTGAAGAGATGATGAAAAAAGGGTAAAAACATCACTTGGACAAAAATATTCATAGCAACCCTGTTTGTGGTGGCAAAGAACTGGAAAGCAAGTAAATGTCCTTCAGTTGGGGAATGGATTAACAAACTGTGGTATATGTATGTCATGGAACACTATTGTTCTATTAAAAACCAGGAGAGATGGGAATTCAGGGAAGCCTGGAGGGATTTGCATGAACTGATGCTGAGTGAGATGAGCAGAACCAGAAAAACACTGAGTCTAATACCTGTGCTGCAATATGATGGTCAAGTCCAGAGAATGAAGGACAGCTGTCCTAGATCATTCTCAAAATGGATGTTCCAGGAGGAACTCCACAACGAGAGAAGGAAACCACAGGGTGAGAGAGAAAAGGTTGATGTTTGTTGACAGGGTCCAAAGAATGAACCATCACTGTCTCAGGAATGTCCTGAATCTCCTGCATTAGTCAGGTATCACTCCCTTTTGGTAATTGGAGCAAGAATATACAATAAGGGAGGATTCTTATTCTAAAGTCATACCAGATAACAATGCTGGAACTTGGAGAAAAACCTAGACCTTTTTTATATATAGTGACTGACTAACCTAGGTGAGTTGTCACCTAAAAGGAAAAAAATCAGAGAAAGTTGATAGAATCTAGTTCACAAAAATAGTCCTTTCATGTAATATGAATATCATTTATTTTTATTTAATTTTTAATTAACAGAAATTTATTTTCTCAACCTTCTCTCTATTAGAAGAAAAGAAAAGAAAAAGAAAATCCTTGGAACAGACATGCTTAGTCAAGCAAAACAAATTTCAAATTGTTTTGCATATGTGGGTCTACTGACACTTGTTCAGGCAGATGTATTTACAAACCAGATAAATCTATCTGTGCATGCATGCATTCACCTGTTCCTTCATTCAAAAAACAGTTATTGAGTACCTGCTATATACAAAACAAGGTAAGGCATTTGTTCTCACGTTGCTTAAAATTCAATAGGCAGAGCTTGAACAATGGGTATCCACATTATTATTATGCTAGAAAATTCCATTCTCTGGAACGTTTTGTAACAAGTCAGATTTCTCATCTACTTGGTGGGACAGTGCAGTATAATGGAAAACTTGTATTTGGAGTTAAAATTCCAGTTCTACCACTTTCTTCCTTTAATACTTTGGGTAAGCCATGAGTAAGTTTCTGGTCCTCAGTTTCATTACGTATAAAATGGGAATGTTATACTAGATTACTTCTGAGGTCTCTTCTAGCTCAGAACCTATCTATGATCCTTCTCTCAGATTCATTCTCTCTATTTGTAAAGTGGAGTAAGGCAAGATGATATCAGAGATCCCTTCCAGCTTTAAATCTATGACCTTTGTTATATTCACAAGACTGTATGTCTCCAATTAATATAATATAGAGTGCCAATTTCTCCAAGGGCCTGCAAATGCCTGGCCTGGGCCCTACTAATAATATGGAAGGTAAGAAATATAAACAGGTAACAATAATGTAGGGCAGTACATGTAATGCTACAGAAATGAAATTACATCTATACTTATACATGTATATACATATATATATGTATAGACATAGATATACACATTCATTGTATGAGTCTATTTCTGAGCATTCCTGTTTACACTTACCTTTTGTCCTAGCCTGTGATTTCATTGGTATAGGACACTTCTGTATCTTATAGACTTGAGATTTGCCTGTGTCCACTGAGAATCAAGTCAACAAGCATTAATTGGTATCTACTACAGGTACTATATTAAATGAGTTTATACAGAAAGATAAAAATAGTCCCTGCTCTCAAAGGGCTTACACTCTAATGGGGACATCATGGAAACCATTCTGTAAAAACAAGATAAATATAGGGCAAATTGGAGGAAATATCAGAAGGAAGTTAGTAAGATTAAGGAGGAAAGGGGAAGACTTCTTGCACAAGGTAGGACTTTAGCTGAAACTTGAAGAAAATCAGGGAAGCTAGGAGGGAGAGATGAGGAGGAAAAGGGTTCTAGACATGGGGAACAACTAGTGAGAATGACCAGAGAATGTCCAAATTAAGTGCCCTTTAAAAGAATCTCCAAAGAAGTCAATATCATTGGTATATACAAGGAAGGGAATAAGGTGTAAGACAATGAGTAAGGCAGAAGAGATATTTTCTATTTGACCCTGAAGGGAATAGGGATTGAATGGGAGGGTGGAGAGGAATGTATGGTCAGACTGATGCCTTAGGAAGCTGAGCTTGACAGGTAAGTGGAGGCTAGACTAGAGTAGGGACAGAGACCAACCAATGGACATGCTGTGAAAAAATATCTGCACCTAGAGAGTGGCTGTATTAGAGGAAAAGGAGCAGACAGGACTGGGCAACTGATTACATACTGAATAGGAGAAAAGAGTGAAAGGGGCAGAGTCAAGATTGACATCTAGGGTGCTAGCCTGGGAGGAGGGTGACGACCTCAAAAGTTATGGGGAAATTGGTTGGGGAGGGAGTAATAACATTGTCATTTGTCCTGGGACATATAATCAGTATTCATCAGAGGCAGGATTTGAACTCCAGTCTTCCTAGATCAAAGGTCAGTAATTTATTCACAGTGCTATACTTTACTCTCAAGTATGCAAAAATTATGGGTGAATAAACATAACTAAATTGCATGTACCTATTTGTATATGTGTATATGCTTAACATCCACAAGAAGAGGGCAGTTCTGGTTGTTAAGGTTTAACTCATCTCAGACATTTGACAGCTGTGTGAACCTGAGCGAGCTACTGGTACTCTCTGGGCCTCAGTTTCTATTTCTACAAAAGGAAGGTCATTTCTACAATGACCTCTAAGACACCCTTTTTTTGTTTAGTAAGACACCCTTTAATTCAAAAATGTATGATCCTACTTATTACTAATATGAACTTCAGTTAAATCACTTCCTCCTATTTGAACTTTCCTGTTCTCATTTATGCAATGGGCAGTTTAGTCTCAGGGATGTCTAAGGTTCCTCCTGACTCTGAATCTGTGATTCTGTGATCCTCTAACTCTATTCAAGGGCTACAGGGTTGTCAGCAGTTGGAGAACTCCCTGTACAATTGTAGAGATTTCTGAAACAGAAATTCTCCCGATTATAGGAGTCACCCAGAAACAGACTAGTCTATAGTCTCCATAGGGCATGAGCCTTGGGACAGAAGTCTTCTCCCATTTACCCTGCTCCTTGGAGGAGCCTAGAGTCAATAAGGAGAGAGGAGAGCCTTTGGATATTCCCTCCCCCTCAAACCTGACCCATAGCTCCATCTTCTCTGTGGTCTGGGAGTAGGCCTTCTGCCCAGCCTGGGATTTTAGCACTCACTTCATCCATTTTCGCACCACATGGTCCTAATGGATTACAATGCATTATCTCCTTCGTCACTACTTAAATATTTATTGGACCATTATGTATTTAGTGGCTAGGAATGAGTGGTGGTGGTGGGGGGGTTTAAGGGGTAGAGATAGTGGGAAGGAAAGGACAGGAGTCCATCCTGCCTTTGACTGAGAGGAAGGGTTAATTACAGATGGGCTAAATCTGAGATTTTTTTAAAAAATGATAAACCAGGCATGGGGAGATTAAAAGGGACTGTGTTATTTACATTTAAGGCAACTCAGAGACTAGAGGGGGGTCTAGAGGAGAATGAGAACATTTTCTGAATACCATTTTCCTGAGGTTCCTTCATCAACCAGAGGGTTGACCAAACCAAAAAGTCAGCAGCTAATTAAAAATCATACTTATGTTTTTACTTCTCCAAGAGTCAGTGTGCGGGGAAATCCCAAGCGCTTCTGGAATTTGAGTCAACATTCGTCTCGTAAAAGAACTTCTAAAGGTAACTCGGGCGCCGGCGCTGTGAAATATTGTTCATTATAACAGAGCAGCTGAGATAATCTTGTTTTCTAATTTCCCTTTCTCAGTCAGAAATTAAATAAAAAGTCATGTCTAAATTACAATACTGGGTTGAGCTCAGACAAGGACCCCATGCAGGGAGCTCATGATCTATCTTTCCTACATTTTAGAGCCATTAAAAAAGATTATGGTCGTTGTTTTTTTCCCCCCCTCCCTTTTCTTTTAGGCCATTTACAATTTTTTTTCTGAACTCTCACTGTGTTTTATTTGAAGCTCTTAAAAGTGCCAGTGCACATAATAAGTCAATCACGAACTTAAATTAAGAAAAAAAAAACAAAACAAAATCCAGGCATACACGGCCTCCTGAAAAGAAGACAGTGACTGCAAAATCCAAACTCAGCTATCTAATGGTTTGCTAACTTTACAACTATGATTTCCAGACCCTACGATGACTCTCAGAACTTCCTAGGAAGTCAGAATCATAAGAAGAGTTAGCAAACCTTTGGCCAAATCAATCTGGAAGACAGGTTCTGCTCCCTGAGTTTAAGAACACAATGTAAGTCATCAAATGAGAGAATCATGGGTTCAGATCTAGAAGGGACCTTCAGAGGCCAAGTCCAACTCCCTTATTTATAGATGAGAAAAATTGGGATAGATAAATGTTAAATAAGTTGTTCAGAGTCACACAGCTAGTAAGTATCTGGAAAGGGAGTCAAACCTAAGTCCCTGATTCCAAGGCCAGTACTATTTCAAGAGAATCTTAGAATGAAAAGGAATTTTATTAGTGATGACAGAATAGAAAGAATATACATATATATATATGTATATACATATATATATATATATACACATATGGTGATATATTTAAAAAAATATTTGGAGTCAGGAGACCTCTGTTCAAGCCTAGGATCTAATACTTACTAGCTATGTGACTTAGGATAAGCCACTTGACTTCTCTGAAACTCATTTCCCTATCTGGGAAAATGAGGGTATTAAAACTTGCACTACCTATCTCATTGAGTTGTAAGAAAAGTTCTTTGTAAACTTTAATGCACAAAGGAATATTTTGTCACTTTGACTGGGTGACCAAAAGATAGTATAATATACGCAGGGCCAAAAAGACCTAAGTTCAGATCTGACCTTAGACATTTATTAGTTGTGTGATTTTGAAAAAAAATCATTTAATCTCTGTTTGGATCAGTTTCTCTCAGCTATAAAAATGGAGATAATAAACTAGAAACTAAATTGTCAACATTCACTGAATTATGGAGGAAAAAAAAGGGTTCTAGAAAAAAAATTTAATTGTGTTTCATTTACTACACTAAAACCTTTGACTGTGTAGGTTACCAAAAAATTGTATTATCCTCAAAGATGTGGGTATACCAGATCATCTTATATATTTCCTAAAGAAACTGTATATGGGTCAAAAAGCAATGGTTAGAACTAAACATGGAACAATTGATTAGTTCAAGATTGGGAAAGGAGAACAATAAGTCTATATATTGTCATCTTACTTATTTAATTTATAAGCAGAATTTATCTTGTGAAATGCCAGGTAGGATGAATTAAAAGTCAGAATTAAGACTTCTGGGAAAAATATCAACAATCTCAGATATTCAGACCATCCCACTCTGATGACCAAAAGTGAAAGAAATCACTTGATAAGAATGAAAGAGGAGAGTGCGAAACCTGGCTTGAAGCATTAATGTTAAAAAAAACTACTAAGACAATGATGATTGATCCCATCACTTTCTGGAAAACAGAGAGAGAAGATTTGGAAGCAGGGTCAGATTTTTATGTTCTTGAGCTCTGCAACAGCAGAGATCACTGCAATAGCAACTGCAATCATGAAAAAAAAAATTTTGAATGTTTCTCTTTGAAAGGAAAACTATAGCAAATCTGAACAGAATACTAAAAAGCAGAGACATCACCTTGTTTGCAAAGCTCCAAATAGTTAAAGCTAAGATTTTTCTGGCAATATTATGACTGTGAGGGTTGAACTATAAGGAAAACTAAGCACCACAGCATCAACACTGTCAAGTTGTAGAACTGAAGAAGACTTTTGAGATTCCTGTGTATAGCAAGGAGATCAAATCAGTCAATACTTATAGAAATAAATTCAAACTATTCATTAGAAGGACAAATATTGAATATGGGACTCAATGGAAAAGACTGATATTGGGAAAGACTGAAGGCATAAGGATAAAATAACAGCAGAGAAGCCATGAACATGAGATTGGAAAGACTTTGGGGGATAGAGGAGGAGAAAAAGGCCTAGAAAACTGGGATGAACCATGAGGTCACAAAGACTCAAGCTCAACTGAACAAGATAACAATAGAAACAATCTCCTAGAATTGTGAGGATCAAATGAAATGTTTTTTGGAAAGTACTTTTCAAACCTTAAAGTTCTATACAAATAAATGTATGTCAGTATTGAGAATATAAATATTAGTATTGATAATATAGTCTCAACACCTGATTTTATAGGAAAGACTACAGAACAAAGACCTGGAAAGATTGAATAGCTTGTTCAGGTTCAGAGATGAAGGGAGGGGTGGACTGAGGACTAGAATCCAGGTCTAACCTGCCTCTTGTCTAATACCTATCTTAAAAAAAATCAGACAGAAATACCACTTTAACAAAATGAAAGTGACTGCACATGGGGCTGTAAATGATTGATCATTTGTATACATTAATTTATCTAATAAAGAAGGAAGAATACTGTTTACCATTTTACAAGATTTCTCCTCACCATGCCTTTTTCTCATTTTGTCCAGGCATTGTTTTACAAATGATGCTAGCTTTAATGCATTGCACCTTTAGTAGGAACTGAGTAAATGTCATTATTATTTGAACACCTCAGCCACATACTGGTTTACGTTACTGACTAAGGGTTGCTCAACTAATGGCTAATCATTAATGAACATTTATAGATGTAGAAATGAGAACCCTGAGCAAAGTGATCTTTACAATCCTTTCTGGGTCTAAAGTCTATGAATCTACAGTCCTATAATATATCAATTACTGTCATCAGGGAGTCTCTAAGTTACTTGGGGAAGAAGGATACATACTATATAAGCCCAGCAATATAAGAAGTAAGTGTCTTGCTGAAATCTTTCATTCAATGTAGTGATTTTGTGTTTATCAAATATTGTTTAATGAGTTTTCAGTCCCCTACAAACCCTAGGGTATGCTGTTCCACTTGGAGTCAAGAAGACCTAAAGTGTTCTGTTTTCTCCAGATCAAGAACTGTAGCCTTGGTTAGAGATGAAGAAGCTACCTGAGAAATTCAAGTTGGTCACAAGTCATAAATCATCAGTCTTCATGTGTTCTTCACATCTACTATCTTGTGCCTTTGCCTTTATTTCTTCTTACTCATTCCTTATCACACTTTCTTCTCTCAGTTCTAATTTTAAAAATTCATGTCTTCCTAAAAATTAAGCTTAGGCACCAATGTCTCCCAAGGAAATCCATCTGATTCTGCACCCTCTCAAGCACTAGTGCCCTCCCTAATTATCTTCTACTATTTTATATGTACTAATAATATGAGAGAGTGGATAGTGCATTGGACTACAAATCAGGAAGACCTGAGTTCAGAACCTCCCTCTTATTTGATGTACTCCTTTAAAGGCACTTCATAAATGGTTGAACTGAACTCATGATGTGTACAGAGTGGAGCTGACAGAGCTCTAGGTTTATTTTGACTACTACTATCTATGTAACATCAGATAAGTCATGATTAGCCATTCAAAGAATCCTGGAAAGAATCATATGTAGTTTAATGCAGAGTGAAATAAACAAAAACAAGAGAAAAATCTTTTTTAATGTGGTAGACCATATATTTTATTGATTAACATAATAAAAAGACACAGAAAAATTTTACCCCATGCAATAACTATGAAGTGGGTGAAAGCCAGAGTGACCTCTGTGATCTGTAAAAGAAAGTGTTGAATATAATTAGCTCACCAATGTTGATTAAGTCTAGTTTCAACTCCAATCCTGCCACATGATATGTTCTCTTTTTTATTTTTTGATCTTCATGCTCCAATGCTAACTTTCAATCTGCGTTGTCTATATTTCCTTGCTTTATTATTATTATTATTCTGAACTTAACAAAAAAGAGAATATTTCCATAAGTATAATGGAACACAAAAGAAGTTTAGAAACAAATTTCTAATTATTATGAAACAAATCTCCATGTCATGATGCTTACCTTAAAAGTATATGTGTAATAAATTCTCCATGTCATTTTCAAAGTTGTTCTGCTTGTCTGTGCTTCCTTTGAAACTCCTTTTTATTTTCTTCTGTGCATTAAAAATGTTTCAGTGGCTTTTTTTCACCTGGCATCACTATCCTTTCCCTCTCCTCCCTCAATGAGAGAGAGTCAGACAAAGACAGAGAGGAAAGCCTACAAGAGGATAATTTATATAGTAACAACAATAAAGTAAAGACAAAAGACATAGAACTCTAAATAATACTATGACCAATAATAGTTCTAGAAGACCCATGAAAAATATTCTAACACCATCCTGTTAGAAAGATAATGAACCAAGAGTACAGACTGGAGGGTTTTTTTTAAATCACATAGTCAATGAAAAAATTTTGTTTAACTTTACCTGTTAGTAACAAGGGCTTTCTTTTTTTTTCCTTGATGGAGATGGGAGAGAGGAGGAAGAGATGGAAGGGAGAAAAGATAATTTTTTTCTAATCGAAAAAAGTTTTTTTTAAAGAGAGGAAGGAGTGCACTACATTAGATTATTTATAATAATCTTCCAAAGACACTGGTTTTCCATTGAATACAACCAAGATATCTTAGTCAAGCATTTTATACTGATTTGGTAGGAGCACTTAGACAAGAAAACTTCTTGATTATAGTAGACTCTGGAAAATGGTTCAAAGGACTTGGAATTTCATCTCAAACTATTTCAGTTCTTCACTAGTTATTTGAAGATACAATCATTTCTGATCATCTCAGTTGAGTTTAAGAAATTGGGACAGCAACCTTGTCTGAGCTATCACTCACTGGTTCTTCACCATCCTAAACTAATCAAACCCTGATGTATACTGCTAAGGACATTCTAAAGTGAATTCTTACAGAGGGTTGATCAATAGATATTGTCAGGTTTCTCATTATCCAAGACAGAATAATAAAATAAAATCTCAGGGCTGTAAAACATCACATCACATTCAACAGTAGAAATCAGTCTTACTAAATTATTAATGCAACAATATCAACTTATAATAATCACTTCCACATAGACTTTGATGAAGACAAGTACATATTTTGAATCCTGATCTACCTGAAATTTATACTTCATTCAATTTTTTTTCCAAAATATATACCTAAGGCAATATAAAAGGAAAGGGAGACCCCCACCTAGGACAAAGAAAGAAACTGGTTCTAGATTGGAAAGAAAGCAAATATAGATCAAGAGGCCATGTTGAGTTAATATTAGGCTGTCTAGGGAACCTCAAGATCTAAAGTGCTGAGGTAAGCAGGAATACCTTTTGCCAGACCATGGAGGTCAATGTAAGAAAAGCCTTCCTAACAATTGACTTTGTGGGATGACTTGCAGGTCTAAATCCTATAAAATATTTAACATTAAAAATCTAGCTTACAGCTATCTTCAAGTATATGAATGATTTCAAGTGTATAAATAGGAGTTTGACTTGTACTCTTTGATCCCAGAGGAGGGAACTAAGAGTCATGGGTAAAAGTCTGAAGGAGGAGGGTGGAGCCAAGATAGCAGAGTGGAAGCAGGAATTCCCAGAAGCTCTTCCCCAGAAAACTCCAAATGCAGTAAAATTCTAGAATGGCAGATCCCACAGAAAGACTGAGTGAAACAATTTTCTGGCCCAAGATAACTTGGAAGATCCATGGGAAAGGTCTGTTCCACTGGGACCGGGGTTGGAAAGAGCCACAGTGCAGCCTGGGCCACAGCAGTGCCTCTCCAGAGCAAACCAGCTCTAGCCTTCCAGGAACAGCCCACAGGAATCCTGGATCCCTGGGGGCACCTGGTCCATGGCAGTGGGAGCAGTTTCCAGACCTTTTAGCCCAGGGATCACTGGTGACAGTTTGGAGGGTCAGAGGAGAACTCTACTGCACCAGAACCCAGGTCAAGATAGGCATCAGGGCAGCCACACCTTGGGAACCTGGGGAGCTACCCAGCAGCTGCTTCTAGAGATGGAAAGGGAGTTGGGAGAGACTGCAGAGGTCTCTCTGCTCTCCCTGTGGCAGGGCTCTGCTATTCTGCCCATACTCAGATCCAGGGTCCATGCTGGGGTCCACACTACTATAGCAGAGTAGGGACCCTCCTCACACTCTAGGGCAGAGGGGAGTGCTTGCAGCCATCCATAGACCAAAGCACAGGTCAGGAGAGAAGTCAGAGCCTCTCGTAAGATACTGGAGGAATTAAGGTCCCTGGGAGGGTACCCCAAACCCCCCCCAAAGTATGATAAAATCAGATCATAGGCTGAGGAAATGAAAAACAACAGAAATAAAAAGAATCTGACCATAGATAATTACTTTTGTCCCATTGAGGATCAAAATATACACTTAGAAGATGACAAAGTCAAAGCTTCTGTATCCAAAGCCTCCAAGAGAAATAGAAATTGGTTTCAGATTATGGAAGAGCTCAAAAAAGACTTTGAGAAGAAAGTAAGGGAGGTAGAGGGAAAATTGGGAAGAGAAATGAAAGCGATGAAGGAAAATCAGTAGCTTGGTGAAGGAGATAAAAAATGTATCAAATACAAAATGTATCAAATTAAACAACACGTTAAAAACAAGTTTAGGTCAAATGAAAAAGCAGCCCAAAAGGTCAATGAGGAAAATAATGCCTTTAAAAAGTAGAACTGGCCAGATGGAAAAGGAGATAAAAAAAGTTCTCTTAAGAAAATAACTAGAATGGAGCTAAGGGAAGCTGATGACTTTGTGAGAAATCAGGAAATAATAAAACAAAACTAAAAGAATGAAAAACTAGAAGAAAATGTGAAATATCTCATTGGAAAAACAACTGACCTGGGAAACAGATCCAGAAGAGATGATTTTAAAGTTATTGGGCTACCAAAAAGTCATGATCAGGAAAAGAGCCTAGACTTCATTTTTCAAGAAATAATACAGCAAAATTTCCCTGCTATCCTAGATAGAATATCTGATATGCTAAAATAGAATAGATATCCTAAAACAGAAATTGAGGGAATCCACCAATTACCTACTAAAAGAGATTTCCCCTTAAAAATATCCCAGGAATATCATTGTGGCACTACAGTTGGGATTACACAGGATTTGGCAGCATCATATTAAGAGTTCAAAGGGCTTGGAATATGATATTCCAGAAGACAAAAGAGCTTGGATTACAGTGGAGAATCAACTTCACAGTAAAACTGAATATCTTCTTTCAGGGGAAAAGATGGACATTCAATGAAATAGGGGACTTTCAAACTCTCCTGTTGAAATGACCAGAGCTTAACAGAAAGTTTGATCTTCAAGTACAGGACTCAGGTGAAACACAGAGAGGGTGGGCAGGAAAGGCTGATAATGGAGGATTTAATGATGTTGAATTTACTTGTATTCCTGCATGAATCTTCTCAATGATAAGAGCAGTTAGAAGGAGCATATATAGACAAGGCATAGGAGGGAGTTGAATATAATGGGAATAATATATTATAAAGATGGATCAATGGGTAAAACAGTAATGTACTAGGAGAAAGGGAAAGGAGAGGTTGAATGGGGCTATGATAATTCATATAAAAGAGTCAAGAAAAAGTTTTTGCAATGGAGTGGAAGGGGGGAAGGTGAGGGGGGAAGAGTGAGTCTTCATTCTTGTCAGAAATGGTTCATGGAGGAAACAACATACACACTCAAAAGAAATCTTCTACACAGCTAGGTAATTAAATATATAGAAATCTATCTTACCCTAGAACAAAAGGAGAGGAAAGAGATGGGAGAAAGGAATCAGGAGGAGGGTATGGAGGGCATAGGTAATAGAAGAGAGGGAAGATCGTGGGAGAGGGTAGTCAGACACAATACTTTTCTGAGGGGGGGGACAGGGTGAAAGGAGAGAAAGAATAGAATAAATGGGAGTGGGGAGGAATAGAATGGAGGAAAATACAGTTAACTGTGGGAAAAAATATTGAAGCAGACTCTCTGATGAACTTATGATAAAGAATGCAACCCATCCCAGAGACAGAACTAATGATATCTGAACACAGACTGAAGTACACTTTTTTCCCTCTCACTTCATTTCTCTTGAGGTTTCTCTAGCTTTTGGGGGAGGGTCATATTTACTTTCATGACAAGATTATTTTAGTAATGTAAAAGAAATAAATCATTAAAAAAAAGGAGGAAGTTTCAAGGGGGCAGATTTAGTTTCAATAAAAGGAAAATTTTCCTAACAATAAGAGCTATTCACAAGTGAGATGGCCTGCCCTAGCAGATAATGAGATCCCCAACCCTGGAGGTCTTTAAGCACATGCGAATAATCACTGGTGTTAATTGTCACAAATAGCATTGTTCACCCCTGGTCTTTTGTTCTGGGGCACCTGTCCTGATGACCTCACAGAGATGTTAGAAAATCCAGGTTAAGGCCTAAAAAAACCACTTCTTGCAAACTGTACAGTATTAAACAAATATTAGATAGTTCAACTATCTCATATGTCATAGATAAAAAGCTATGCATGAGTTTGTTTCTATGCATGTGTATGTACAGATGCATACACTCCAGAGGGAGTAGCCTACAATTATATCCTCTGAAACACAGTCACCAAGATATCAATATTACCAAACAGAATATGTAGGTGCAATCTTTTGTATTTTTTAAAGTGTTTTTACAAGGCAATGGGGTTAAGTGACTTTCCCAAAGCTACGCAGCTAGATAATTATTAAGTGTCTGAGGTCAGATTTGAACTCAGGTCCTCCTGACTCCATGCTCTATTCACTGAGCCACCTAGCTGTCCCCAAATCTTTTGTATTTTTATAGCAATTATGCTGATAGACCATATTTCCCTAGACAGATCCCACAAACCACAAACCCCTTTCCCAAGTAGAAACATTGATGTTTTGCTTCACATGTGTCTCCCAGAGCATCATAGATCTAGACTTAAACACACATGTAGCAAAAGAAAACATAAATAAAATAGAACAATAAAAATAAAATTTTAATCTGAATTCAGTGTTCATCACTTTTCTTTCTAAAAGTGAATAGCATTTTTCATCACATGTTCTTTAGAATTGTATTGAATCATTGTCTTGTTCAAAGCTAAGTCTTTCACCATTGACTATCATTATAGTATGCAACATTCTTCTGGTTCTGTTCATTCTACGTTGCATGAATTTATGTGTCTTCCCAAGTTTTTCTGAAACCATCATGCTCATTATTTTCTATAGCATGGTTCCATCACAATCATATTCCATGACTTGTTCAGTGATTCCCAAATTGATGGCCATCCCCTTGATTTCCTATTTTGTGCCACCATGAACAGAGATGGATACTTTTGTACAAATAGGTCCTTTAACCTTTTCTTTAATCTTTTAAATCTACAGACCTGTAGTGTGAACCAGTAGTTAAATTTTTGGGGTGACAGTAATTCATAAAGTTCTCAGCATAAGCTATGCTACTAGTGGAATTCCAGTCTATGCCTGTGTGGAAAGAATAACCAAGCTGACCAAATCACAGAACCTTAATGCATGGAAATAAGAAGGATGCTTACATTAGCTTAGCAAAATATTGTCATATCCAGTATTTATCATATTGCCTTACACAGAATAAGTTCTTCATAAATGGTTGTTGAATTGGATCGAACTGAATTCATAAGGGAGCAGACTGAGCTCCAGACTTGAGTTCACATTCTGACAGTCACTAATTAGCCATGACACCTTGGAGAAGACCTACCTGATTTTACTTTCTTCTTCTGTAAAATGAGGATATAGTAGTATTAGCACTAGTTATCTAAGAAAATATTGAGGATAGCACTATATGAATATAAGGGCAGCTCAAGAGTACAGGAGATATAAGGCCAGATCTGGGAATCAGGAAGATTCATCTTCCTGGGTTTAAATATGGCCTCAGATGCTTCCTAGCTATGTGACTCTGGGCAAAATATTTAGTCTCTTTGCCTTAGTTTCCTCATCTATAAAATGAGCTGGAGAAGGAAATGGCAAATCACTATAGTGTCTTTATTAAGAAAATCCCAAATGGAATTATGAAGCATCAGCAATGAAATGACTTTAGAACAATAAATATAAACTGGTATTATTACTTCATTTGATCTTTACCACAATCTTGATAAGTAGGTAGCACAGGGTATGCTAAAGGATAGTGGAATTCCAATCTATGCCTGTGCAGGTATGCCCACTTTATTAAATAATCATTTATTAAGCTTTTGCAATATGATAGTCATTGTGATTAGTGCAGGGTATGTCTCTGCCCCCAAAGAACTTATAGGAGGAAATGAAAGCCCAGAAAACTTAATTGATTTGACCAGGGTTACTTGTCAAATTAATGATGGAACCAGAATTAGCATAATCAACACTTCTACAGACTTGTCACACTGCTGGGAACTTCCACATTCCTGTGAGGAGGGTCAAGCATGTCAACTCAAAGGGTCCCATTGCCATTGATGCAGGCCTGTATGCTCTGGGGAGTGGGGGAAGGTTCAGTATGGTCAAGGAAACCTCTTGATAATTTTGTGATGAATCAAGGTTGAGGTCCTGCAAAGATTTGGTGGCACAGGATTATTACTATCCTAACTGCTTTGATGTGTTCCATACCCAAGATCTCAGTCAGCTTATGGCATAGTCCAATGCAGTATACACAATAAAAGAGATATAAGTTCGGATGCATAGGAAAAATTTATTGGCTGACTAGACTTGACAGTGCTTCACTGCTCTTCCATACAAAAGAAGATCTTTTCAGATGTGGGTGCTTAACACATACAAATAGTAGACTTATAGGTCGCGATATGTGGAGTGTATTCAAATATGGCTTGTTTCCATATAATATAGATATATATTTCATATTTATTTGCTGCTTTTCATGTCTACATACAAATGTGCATGTGTGATTTATGCATGTAGAATGTGTGTATGCATATAATATATACATTGTTTGACTAAATATATAACATATATGAAATTATATATATGTAATACATATATAAAATAGTATAAATATGCACTATATTTCTGTTTATAGTATATGTAAACGTGTGTTATATGCCTACATACATGCCTACTATAAAGAACACATGTGGGGGAGCTAGATGGTGCAGTGAGT
The DNA here is from genome assembly GCF_037893015.1 of Macrotis lagotis. NCBI lineage: Eukaryota > Metazoa > Chordata > Mammalia > Peramelemorphia > Peramelidae > Macrotis > Macrotis lagotis. The sequence continues at coordinate 310,039,933 of NC_133666.1, forward strand.
AGAGCACTGACCCTGAAGTCAGGAGAACCTGAGTTCAAATCTGGACTCAGACATTTCTAGCTATGTAGCCTTAGGCAAGTCACTTGACCCTGATATCCAAGGCCATCTCTAGTCATCTTAATCTATATTTGGCCACTGGATCCAGATAACTCCAAAGGAAAAAATGAAGCTGGTGACAGAGCACAGCAACCCCTTACTCAAATCCAATTAACGTGCTTGTCATTGCATCACTTCCCTGTTGCCATGGTCTTCTTCCAGAACTAAGGACAATCATCACCATTATCATTATCATTATTATCATTGCTATCTTATTCTAAAAGGGGACCAGTACATATGCATATATTCATAAATACACATATTATGTGTACTATATTTATATTATATGCACTATATATTAGTATATATACAATTCTATAATTACTATGTAATCATATAAAACATGTATTTGTCTCCTCTTAGTATATAGTATATCTACTAATACCATATCATAAGTGTATATAAATACTATAACATATAATATAGTTAATTATATACTTTTCCCTTATTATAATATATAGGTGATATATATATACTAATATTATAACTATTATCATTATATATATTTTAATTATACATATATATATATATATATAGAGAGAGAGAGATATAAAGTTGTCTCCTCTTAGAATATAAACTCTACCTCTAGGGATTGTTTTATTATGTGTATTTGTACCACCAGTACCTAACAGATAGCACATGCTTGATAAATGTTTGCTGTTTGATTCCTAGTTATCTAATTATCTCTCTTCTGGCTACACACTCATCTCTGCAGCCACAGTTACAAGGTGCTGTGGATCACACCTCATTCATCTGGCTAGTGCAAAGTAACTAGATGAGAGTTGGAAATAAACCAAATTAAGAAGTTCCTGAGAATTTCTGGATGTAGGTATAAATCAAAGCTTTTTTTATTTTTGGTAAGTATTCAAGTTTGAACCTAGTCCTAAGAATAAAGGCCTTTTTGATTCTGGCAGAAGAGAGACAGAGACAGAGAAAGAGACACAGATATATATATATATATATATATACATATATATATATATACATATATATGTATATATATGTATATATACATATATATGTATATATATATATAGAGAGAGAGATACAGAGAGAAGCAAAGACAGAGAGACAGAGAAAGAGACAGAGAGAGACAGAGACAGAGAGACAAAATAGAGACAGAAACAGAGAGATAGAGACAGAGACAGGCAGACAGAGAGATACAGAGAGAGAGAGAGACACTGAGAGAGACACACACAGAGACACAGAGACAGAGACACACAGAGAGAAACTATATTCCTCAATACAAACATTAATAATCAGCATTTATGGCCCAGAGAAAATCACGTTCAAGGAAAATGAGGTCAAAAAAAGGCATGGAATCATGTCCAGGTCTTTCTTTGAACTGCTTTATGACCCATTGCTCTGCTTCTCTGGGAATTTGGAAGGGATTTTTCACAGGCAAAGAGTTGGTGTTCTTTGATATTAGTGCCAGTAGAAGCAAAGAAAAAAGTTAAAGGTGGGAAGGAGCAACCCTTAGCAATGTGAGTTGGGCCACTAAACATGGTGAGGATTAGAGAGATTTTTTTTCCTGATTCAGAGATGTTCCTAAAATAAAGAAGAATTCTATTCAAATAGAAAATAACATAGTCATGTTATTTCCTCCTATCCCTCCAAAAAGATAGCAGCACCTCAGAGCCTTAAATGCTAATCTAATGGACTTCTTCATTATATTTAGCCTTCCTGCAGCTTTTGATGCTATATAAACAAACCATCCTTTTCTTGGATATTATTTCATCTACTCTTTTCCATCTGCTTCCATGATCTGTTCATTCTCCTTTGTTCAGTCATCATCCATTTCTTACCCATTAAGTATGGATGTCCCCAAAGGCTCCAACCCGGACCTTCTTTTCTTCTCTGTTTACACTCTACCACTTGGTGATCTCATCAGCTCCCATGGTTTCAATTATCATCTCTGCACAGATGGTATATTACTCCCAAATCTATTTAACCAACACCAAGATCTCTCTTAACTTCAGTGTCACATAATCAATTGTCTACTGGATGTTTCTACCTTGATATCACATTGGCATCTGAAACATGTCCTAAATAGGATTCATTATCTTTCCCCAAAACATGTCTTCTCTAAACCTCCTTATTTCTATTAAGCAAGTCATCCTTCCAGTCACTCAGGTTCATCATTTACAAGTCTTTCTTCTCCCTCACCTCCCATATCCAATCAGTTGCTAAGTTTTGTTCTTCCACTCATGTGATCTTTGCCATCTATCCCTTCCTTTCCATCATTCATCATTTCCTCACACAATACACCACCCTTGTCCAACCATACATTGAACCTTGTTATGTCCAGTCTAGAATATTGCAGTACATTAATGTTCTCCCTACTTCTCATTTTTCCCATTTCAAATTCATATTTCATTCAGCTGCCAAGTTAATGTTCCTGATTATTTCATTCCCCTGTCCAAAACTCTTCAGTGGTTCCTTAACTTCTCTAATATAAAATATGAACTCCTCAGCATGGTTTTTAAAGCTCTCCACAAAGTGATTCATCTATATTTAGACTTATTTCATATTCTTTTCTTAAATTCTATATCCAACCAGACCAGGTTATTTGCTGTTCTTTGAACTCAACAGCTCATTTTCACACTTGAGCATTGTTGGAAGTTTTCCTCAGGTATGTACTGAAAAATGTTTTTCAAACAGCTATCTAAAAACTAAGGCCACAGTTTTAAATTTCATCTACATTATTAACATTTTCTTTATCACTTTATTAAATCTAAGCAATCAACAAATCAATGAATACTATAAACCCTGGTTTTCAGTGTGGTTTTTTTTTTTTTTGATTCCTGAGAGGGGGATGCTCCACTGAAAATTGAACAATCATCTCTCTCAAGCAAGGCCTGTCCTACCTGTTTGGAACACTCTGCCTCACCTCTGCCTCTTCTGATTTCCAGCCTCCCTCTCAGATAAATTTAGGTGCCACCTTCTTAATGAAGCCTTTCCTTATCCCTTCAAGTCATAATGTCCTCTCCTTCCTGAAATGCCTTTGCTTATTGATTGTGCATGTTGCATCCCCCAAGTTTTATTCCATTCTTTGTAACCTCAGTGTCTAGAAGGAACTTTCCTTATGTTTTGCTGTTGTGAGGTCATTTCAGTCAAGTCTGATTCTTCATGATCCCATTTGGGGTTTTCTTGGCAAAGACACTAGAATGGTTTTGCAATTTCCTTTTCCAGCTCATTTACAAAAGAGAAAACTGACATAAACAAACAGGGTTGAGTGATTTGCCCAGGATCACACAGCTAGTAAGTGTCTGAGGTCAAATTTGAACTCAGATCTTCCTGATTTCTGCACTACCAGATGCTGAATTGGCATTTTTTTTAAAACTTGAACCAATCTTTTATGTATAGGAAATATTTGTTACACATCAGGCTCCCTCCTCTTGCAGTGAATTCTTGCATTTTCTAGGATCATTACATTTGGGAAAGAGACTGTGGGTGTTTTGAATTTATTTTTCTTTCTGCCCTGTCCATCCCATCATTCTAGCAACTGAACCTCTCTTAGAAATCAATGAGAAGGGGCGGCTAGGTGGCACAGTGAATAGAGCACTGGCCTTGGAGTCAGGAGTACCTGGGTTCAAATCTGACCTCAGACACTTACTAATTACCTAGCCGTGTGGCCTTGGGAAAGCCACTTAACCCCATTACCTTGCAAAAATGAAAAAAAAAAAAAAAGAAAAGAAAAGAGAAATCAATGACAAGTGCAACACCATAGAAAAATCAAAGCAATTCATTCATGAGTATACATTTACTGAGCATGCACCTACTGTGTGTACATCCAGTGCTAGGTCCTATGGATGACACAAAAGAAGTAGACAAAGTCTCTGTGAGTTGTACCAACAGAGTAGTCAAGATTTAAAAGGACAAGTAAAGTGTAGGTTAAAGCTATGCTGCCTTGGCAATGTCTCCTGTCCTTTCTCATCCTCTGACTGCTGCTGTGGTTGAAAGGGCAAGATAGTAGATTCCCTGTCATGGGAGGTGTTTAAGTAGAATTCCGGAATTCCAGAATTCTTGTAGCACATACAGATGATGTCATCCAAATCATACATTCTGATTCTAAAAGGGAAAGGTTTTCTAGGTAAAAGAAATAGTGTAAAGGAAACAATGGACAGAGAAAGAGAATTCCCCTCCCAGATTTCTGGTAATTTTTATATCGAAGAAAGTTTGTCTTATCTCCTCTATCAGACAATTTGGTCTAGGCAGCTACTTGGTTAGAATAGAGAGCTAATAAAGTCAACTTCTAGGAGTCAATGACTCCAATGCCACCAACTCCATTTCCATTCAGGTTAACTGTCTTTATATAAAAAAAAAATTCTGAGCCCTGGCTATTGCTGGATTCTTAAATCCTCACCAGCCAAGTCAGAAATGTCTACTCCCTATATGAGGCCAAAATGTATGTGCACCTGGCAATATTGGTTCAATGGGAAAACAACTCAAATGTTTGTCCCATTGACAGAGGAGTACATGGCATTGTTTTTGGATATTTTTTTAAAAAGTGATATCTTTGGGAAGTACATTTCTTTTAGTCAGTGTAATTCAAATCTTGTTGAATTTTGTTGAATAATTGTTCCTTATTACTGGTAGGAGGATCGAGGCAGCATAGAATGGTAAGACAGAAGATTAGGATCAGATAGAGAAAAATTGGGGTTCTAACATTCCCACCCTCTTACATATTAGTTGTGTGATTCTAGACAGATCAGGTATTTTTTTCAGTACCCCTATGTAATTCTCTAATATTATAAATTGATAGAGATTCTATGTTGAAAATGTCATGAAATCTCTAGACTGTCAGAAAACTCTTTAGAGAACTAGGATATCTAAACCTGTAAAGATACAAAGATGAAAGTTTCTGTAGGGCAAAAACTATTTCATTTGTTTTGTTCCTAGTAGATAGTAGGTGCTTTTTCTGTCATTCATTCATTCATACAATTTATTCAGACACAGTTCCCAACCTCAGGAAACTTACATTGTAAGAGATAATGGGGAACAATAAACCATGTACACAAATAATAAGGTTCACCAGATCCAGGTGAAAAGTATCAAATTCTAAAAAACATTTACAAGCAAAATGCTGTTATTTTTTTAAGGACAAAAACAGATGGAGAACATCATAGCATTTACTTTGTCTCATGTGACTACAGAAAATAATTGTCAGAGATCAATATTTAGAAGAATCAGATTGACATAAGAGATAGAGAAAGAGTGAGGGGTTGTCAGTTTATGACCTGGAGAATAACTAAGGAGCATGAAGTTTAAGTAGGAACATAATTATTTTTGTTGAAAGTCTCTCCTGGTAAAATGGTGAAGTCAGCAAAGGCTGATTTTGATGACTTCCCACCTATACTTTCAGGGACTTTGAATAATAGAGAATACCTTGAAAAATAAGAGTCTCTTGATTCTTATTACTTCATCTCAACTTCCTTCCTAAACAATATTTCTTCTGAGTACCAGTTTTTATGAACTACGTTAGACTATGCATAGCTTTTGGTTGATCAATTGTTTTCAGTTTCTTTGTTATCTCATTTGGGGTTTCCATGGCAAAGATGCTGGAGAGATTTACCATTTTCTTCTCCAGTGGATTAAGGCAAAAAAGATGTTAAGTGACTTGTTCAGGATCACACAGTTGTGAATGAATGAGACTGGATTTGAATTCAGGTCTTTCCAGACTTGAGGCCCAGCACTCTATCCACTGAACCACTTAGTTACCTCAAATAAACATCTATTAGGCACCTTATAACCATATATTGAACTAATGAGTGAATGAATATAATAAAGATCCCTGTCAAAAGTTTTCACATCTATAATATAATTGATGACCATTCTTACCCTTTAAGCTCCATTTAACAAGATGTACAAGCTGAGACAGAAAGAAGAGACAAGTGATTTTTCCAAAGATACAAAGTGAACAAAGAACAGAATTCAAGGCTAGATTTAGACCTGGAAGGGTTATCTTAGAGGTCATTTATTCCAAACCCCTCCTTTTAGAGGTGAGGCCACATAAGGAAATTGGTTTGTCCATGATTTGTCCATGATGTCAGAGTTAGTAAGTAACAGAGTCAGGACCTGCCAAATGGGGCAATATTTCCTCTAGACCAAGGCTTTCCAGTGCCACACCTGTCATTTATCTTGATCTCTCTCTTACAGTTTAAGAGCATCTCTATCTTACTTTCTCCTCAAAAAAGACACTGGAATCCAGGGAGATGCCCTACAATCTGATTTCCAAGTATTACTTTTTGTTCCCCAGGCTAGCTGTCCCTCCCTTTGATCCACAGCATTTATCTCATTCCCGGGAAGATACCAGATTCAATCCTCTTCAGGAGACAATCAGCTTAAAAGGGACAAACAATTCAGTGTAGCGAAATTCATGGCCTCTCAGGTCCCACTTCTCTCACCAACAAACAGTCTGAACTTGAACTAAACCAATTTCTTTAGGGAAGAATACACAGCGGGGCTCAGGCCATCTTCCATCTTCTCAGGAAATCATTTGCTTTGGGGAGGGGGTGGGGATGGAATGAGTTAATGACCATCCGCGAGCTTGATCCAGTAACCATTTGCATCTCTAAGTAAATCCCTTTCCACAAGGATCTAACTACAGCAACATCAAACTGGGTGACAACCAAGCAAGCATTTCAACGGAGCACAGTTCGACCCACGGCAGCCTTGCTTGGTGTTTAAATCTGCCACGGATGTCCGCGATGGCCTTCTTAAGTGGGCTCCTGTATCCCGGACTGCTGTGGCAATAATGTTAAGCTGCAGCGGAGCTCCATTTTATGTTCTTAAATATTCATAAGAAGCTTTGCAACATTAATATCTTAGATGGCTTACAAGAACACTTAAATACTAGGTCTTCGCTCCCCTCCCCTTCTCCCCAAAAGTCCAAGCCTGCTCTCATTTGTGTAATGCATTGAGCCGTTTTAATAATTGTCCGGGGATTTATTTGGTGGTTTTGCCGCTCCTTCGCTTGGGGTGTAATTATGACCCGAGCTCCTCTTATCATGCGCTAATCCTGCTTGTTTCACTAGCAGAGAAGCCAAGATTGGAAAGGGCAGGCACAGGGCAGGGCTAATGCACAGGAATTAAGTTGTGGGGGGCCGGGTAATTTCCCTGGCCCCTCCCTCCTCGCCTCCGCTGGCTGCCGCCTCCAAAATGAGCATGAAGGGCCGTCATGGTGTCTAGAGGATGTTTTTAATTAAAGAGCTATGTTTTATCAAAAGGAGCAGATTCTAGCCTTCGAGGCCAGGGGCATCCATGAGGAGCCAATAGAAGGCCCCCAACAATAAACTGGCTCCTGAGGCTCAGAGACAGACCCTTTCCCAAGGTGGCAGGAGGAGCTAAAGTTAGGGAGTTTACATAAAAACAAAGGGATGCGGTGGGAAAGGCCACACTGAGCTGCTAAAGTCTAGCAGAACAGTTTGGGTGCTTTTCCGATCCCTAAGACAATCAGGAGAACACACAAACCACCCTAAAACTGAGATCTCATCAAGAGAGTAGATAGATAGATACATAGATAGATACATAGATAGATACATAGATACATAGATAGATACATAGATACATAGATACATAGATAGATAACGGAAGGAAGGAAGGAAGGAAGGAAGGAAGGAAGGAAGGAAGGAAGGAAGGAAGGAAGGAAGGAAGGAAGGAAGGAAGTTAGTTCCCATGTGACCTCCTGTAGAGCAGTAGTAGAATTTTTGTCTTTCTTTGTATTACCTCCACTTAGCACAGTGCCACATTATGGGTATTTAATAAATGTTAATTAACTGATCGACTGACCAACTTGGAGTTCGAGTGCATATGGGGAGGGTAGAGGGCAGCAGGGTAGGAAAGACAAGGGAGCTGCAATGACTTAGAAAACATTGAAGAAGGGACTTTTCCATTCGGTTTACTCTATAGTCCAGAGCTTCTGGGCTCCCTCGAGCTAAATTTGATCCAGAGGGCTGATCTCAAGAGCGTCATTTTCTCTGACTCATTGCCTCCTATGGATTTACTCATGTCTCTATTTCCCCAAATGTTGGTTATTAGGGTCCAGCTACCCCATAGGCATTCATAGCAATGCATATGAATAGGATAGCTTTTATTTCACCCTATGTAAAATGCAGGAGACACAAAGGATGTTGTTACAGGAGCCCATAAATTGATATAGAAACAAACAAAGCACTCAAATAAACTTTTGCTTCCTTTGCTGGAGCACTAAACTTGGGGTGGGGAAGCCCTTTAAAATTTTGGTGGCGCTTATCCCACACAGTCTCTCTAAAGTTCACAATGTTGCCCTGTGGTAGGGTAACAAATACACTCCGAGGCTATTAAATAAACAGTACCCATCTCATCTTCCTTGCATTGTCCAAATAACTCACCAATTGAGTTTGCTTTCCAAAGAGAACTATGGGGACTTTCAATATCTCTCTTTGTTGAATGCACTGCATCAGAAAATATTGTTTTCTCCCTTGAAGTTCAAATCTCAAACACTTGACCTTGGGACTGAGATTCCTGTCAGATTACTGTTTCTGCCCTGTGCTTCTATTAGAAATCTCTCACATCTTCCAGATACTATCTTTTATTAACCTGGGAAAGCCCAGGCTCTTCACTCAGGTTAAATTCAAGGTCATATAAGGCCCCATGTCTTGTTTCAAAGTCATCATTTTCAGTTCTTGGGAGAAGCAAACTATGCAAGGGTACAGACTTCATCTCTCCAGGACCAGGCCTATTCTACTGCATACTATAGTGTTTTCTGAAAGGAGAAGTTGAAAAGGAAGTCAAAGAGAGACCAAATTGGTCTTTCACCTTGATTTAGTAGAAGACAGAAAGGGGTGACCCTATTGACAGCAATCTGTCCTCCAAAGACTTAGCCATACAATCTCTAGTTACTGCAAAGCAGTTAGGAGTTCTGTTTACCCTCAGCAAGACACCAGTGGGTATGCTAACACTCTCCACGTGGAAGGATGCTTCTGATCTCTCCAAACAAAGACTCATGCCATTATTTGATCAAAATGATTGGAGAATTCATCAATGTAATCAGTGTCAAATCAAGAACATGAGAATCTCACAACTGTCATTCTCCATCAATTCAGTAAGTCATTTGGCCTCAACCTAGATTATCTTCTAATGGTGGAACAATTCCAGAAGTTGAATTATATAAAACAGCACATTTATTTTTATCTAAATTTGCAGGGTCATACATTCATTTAAAAGAGTACTCACTGGTCTAGGAGTCTGAATTCTAATTGAAATTTACTGTGGGGTCTCAAGCAAATCCCTTCATTTCTCCAGGTCTTAGCGTTCTCTTCTTTAAAATGAGGGGACTATTCTAGGTGAAAGTATTCCAACTCATCTTTGAAGACCTCTATCAAATTTCATATGTCTATAGCCACTTGTGTGGTGGTGGCAGAGACTGTCAATGTAAGGACCAATAGTTCTAGCTCCTATTGCTGTGTTCATCCCATCTATCCCCTTCATTCATTTCTAGACTTTACTTTTGGTATATTTTGCATTTCTTTAACCAAGTATATGTTGTTTCCCTCAAAAATATGTACATTACTTAAAAGCAAAGACTGGGGTACTGGAATTTTTTGATCTTTGCATCTGTAGCAGCCAGAACAGTGCTTGGCAAATAGTAGGCACTCAAGAAATGGTTTTTAAATGAATGAATGAACTTTATTCCTTTTAAGTCTGTCTTTTTCCAATTAAAGAAAGCATCCTTGTTTTAGTCTACTTGATACATCACCCTCCATTTTGCTTCTCACTTCATTCTTTTACAAATCTAAAGAGGGCCAAAGGCCAAACACCCATGAAAACCATTGTCTCTGACAGAAGAACATATAAACAAGCACAAATTAATAAAGAGCTGATTAAATATAGCTAAGCTCTGGGACTGAGCCCAATTATTGCTGGCTGTTATTTGTACAATACAAGTCTTTAGTAGTCTTAGTTCAAATGCCCAGGCAAATATCTGATTCTACCAGTTGCAGGCACATAACCAACCAAGGAAATCCTTCCTCAGTCTCCCCTTGACATTTCCTAGATTTGTCCAGCGTCCAGTAGACTCAAGCTATCAGTTTCTTTTGGGGTTTTTTTTTTGTTTTTGCAAAGCAATGGGGTTAAGTGACTTGCCCAAGGTCACCCAGCTAAGTAATTATTAAGTGTCTGAGGCCAATTTGAACTCAAGTCCTCCTGACTCTATTCACTTCATCACCTAGCTGCTCTCCAAGGTATCGGTTTCATGTGAACAGACAATCTTATCCAGGCTGTGATCTTCAAAAGTAAAATTTTCATTTGCTGTCACCCCAGGTTGTTTTACACCATAAGTATTAGAAATCATCTGCAAACAAAAATAATCCTTCCAGATCAAAAAACGCTTCACAGAGGAAAAGGGACTTAATCAGGACTTGGAAGATTGGAATGAGATTTGGATGAATGAAAAAAGAAGGAAGGATCTTTTAGGTAATGGAAAAGTGGGGAAATACAGAGGAAGGGGGAGCGGTGGTATGAAGAAGATTCAAGAATAATCTATTGGTCAGCAAGCACTTATTAATTAATTGATTTATTTATCAGACTATGCTAGCTATTGAAATTATTAAGACAAAAATGAAATAATCCCTTTCTATAGAATTTTATATTCTAATGGGAGTATGGATTGAGGAAGTAGCATGCATATTTAAAGACATAAAGAATACCATTTTGGCTATCAAACCAAATGTACACATTAGGAAAATGGTGGGAGATAAGGAGCTGGACCATTAAGAACCTTGAATTATAGGTTAAGGAACTCAAATTTTATCCTCTAGAACTGGGGCCAAATTTTAGAGGCAAATCAAGAGAGGTCATTTTGTCCAATCTCTTGCCAACAAGCATAATACCACTAACTCACAAGATAAAAGATAAATTTCCCCAAATTTGGTCATTTGTTTTTTGTTTTTTTAACCATTTTTCTTCCTGCTCTCAACCAAACTTCAAATAGTAGTCAATATTCTTTCCTTTCTCTTCCATTCTAAGCAATTCTCATCTGGATGAGCAAATACCTATCCTGGATTAATTAATTACTCTACCTTATTTTTAAGGCCATTTCCACTTTAGAGAGTGCAGCAAAACATTCTTCATTTGGGAATTGAGAAGGAGAAGCACTGTTCTTTTCTTACTCCTTAAAGGAAAGCAGGGCAAGTTTTTTTCCATGCCCCTATAAAGTTGTGAAGGATTCCATAGGAGGCAGGCAATGTCAGACCCCTATCCAAAGGCCTTCACTTAAGGAAGTATATGTAATACAGTTGAAAGGGGGTAGTCTGAAAGTTTATGGAAAAGAATTATAGACTTACACTCAAAAGGGACCTTAATGACCATTTGATCAATTTTGTATTTTTATAGGACCAAGGGCTTTGACTCCAAATATAATGCTTTCTCTACCAGAGCATATTGAGATCATTCACCCACACCAAGGCAGTTCCTATAAGCTGCTTGACACTGGGACATGGCAACTACTCTCTAGCCATGTAGCTATTCCCTACCCTTGTTGAAACATGATTTATGACAGCAATGGTTACATAACATAAATGGTTATATAAACATCCCAGAACACCTTAAAATACATTCATAAGAGGTAGAGGAAGGTAAGGTGGGAGCTGAGGGTGGACTATGATGAGGAAACTGTCACACATGCCAGGTGGGTGGATAGAAAGGCACTGTCACTCTCCCAACTTTGGGGCCATTATAGTCAAATTTGAATAATCCTGAGCAGGTTCTGTACTCCACTGAGCACCTGAGCACTAATTACATGGCTGGTTAATTCAGTAATGTACATACATTGCCGAGCCTCACTCAGTTTCCTGGCTCCCTCCCTCCACTTCAGGAGATTAATGAGGTGAGGAAGGAGGAGATTGGTACAAACCTGTTTGTGGGGTTTCGTACATGGTTTTTATACCCCCTATGATGGTGACCAAACACTGAAGCAAAAGACACAGACTTCTCTCCTCCATCTGTGGGAGGCACAGGATCATAATTTAGCAAGTATGATTCTCACCTATTCTAGCATCTCAGTACGGAACAGTGGTAGGTCTATAGGAGAATAGGAGCTCCAGATGTTCTGTTATCTGAAGGGAATAATCAGTCAGAATAAATATGTGGAGAGATGGATGATAGATGCTATGGAGAGAAGAAAATGACCAGTAAGAATTTTTAATTCATTTAACTCTGATGATCAAAGATGCTTATTCCTAAATGACTTTTGCTAATTCAGGACCTTCAGGTTTTTCCTTCAATTATGGACATAGCAACAAAACCTTATTCTAAGTAGAGGTCCATAAACTTTATCAGACTGCCAGAAGGGTGAGTCTGTGACATATTTTAAAAAAAGGATTAAGAACCCTTGCTGTAGAAATTTTTATTCTTTGACCAACATAGTAGGGACACCAGGTATCTATCCATTCTAGGCATAGAGCATCTGGGTATGGTAAAGGAAGAAATCTTCAAGACTCGACACTTTTCCAATTCTCATCAACACCTTGCTCAAGTCCTATGATGACCACTTCCCTCTCCCACATTCCCCCAAAACTGACCTTGTGACTCCTTCACTGCCCTCCCAGGTTTCCTGTTCTGTTCATATTACTGCATTGTGAAGCCATAACTAGGGCAGAGAAACAAGATATTTGACAAAAGTATCAACATCAGGGGGCATATTTTCTCCACAAACAATTCAAGGTAATGCCTATCCCCACTTCTTGCCAGGTCCCATTACTCTGCACTACATAACACATGGATCATTCACCTAAGTTCAAGTCCAGTTCCCAAGAGACAGATAACAGTGCTGGACATGAAACTAGTAAGATCTGGGTCCAAGTCATGACCCTAACATTAATCAGTTGTATGATCAGGGACAAGTCATTTCACATCCTTGGGTCCCAATATCCTTATCTGTAAAATGAGGATAATAATACCTCTATAACCTACTTCTCAGGAATACAATAGGGCTCAAATGAGAGAATATAGAGCAAATGTGCTGTAAAATTTAAAGTGCTATATAAATATTGATTATTATTATTATTATCATTATTGCCCTCTATAAAGTGGATAATAATATCTGCATTTCCTGTGTTTTGGGATAATCATAAAGAGCTCAACAAGTGTAAATTGGTAATGGTGATGGTGGTGTTGATAATAATGATGAAGATGTCACAAATCAGTGTGACACAGGAGAGGAAGAGTCAGGCTTCAAGAAAGAAAAAACCCTAGGTTCAAGTCATGATTCTACTACACCTTGAATCTGTGACTCAAGACAAGTCACTTAACTTCTCATTGACCCAGACAAGAGCTTAAGCTCATATAATTCAGAGCAGTTACAATAATTTGCATTAGTAGAGGAAATTTTCCCACCAGGAAGTCCTTTCACTAAAGAATTCAAGAGGGTCTAGAACAATAATAACCAGTGGTCAAGTCACTTAACCCTGTTTGCCTCAATTTCCTTAACTATAAAATGAGCTGGAAAAGGAAATGGCAAATGACTCCAATATCTTTGCCAAGAATACCCCAAATGGGGTCATGCGTAGTCAGACATGATTGGAAGGACCCAATAACAGCTACTGATATTGATATTTTACTTAAAAGTTTGCAAAACCCTCTTTCATATATTACTTCATCTGATTCTTACAACAACCTCTTACATATTTGCTGAACTAAACTTAAATTCAGAAAAATGGAAATCCTAGTCAGGACTTAGAATTGTATCTTCCTTCATACCTACAATAGAAACACACAACAATTCACATGCACAAACTTTCATTAGATACTTCCCCCTTCCCATCTGGCACTTTGCCAAAGCTGAGAATCTGGGTTCCTTCCTGAAGGAAAGAGGTTGAGGAGAGAGGGTCAGTATCCAGTCAGGAAGGGAAAGGGATTTACCATCTGCCTGTCATTATGATCTCTAGATTAGACTAAGAAAATAAGGATGATATTGAACACTGAAAAAAACATGATAAATAAAGGTCCTTAGAAGTACCTAGGGGCAGCTAGGTGACACAGTGGATAGAGCATTGGTCCAGGAGTCAGGAGGAACCAAGTTCAAATCCACTCTCAGACACTTAATAATAATTTAGCTGTATAACTTTGGGCAACTGACTTGCTCAAACCAAAAAAAAAAGGGGGGGGGAGAATTGGTCTGGTCCAATTCCCCATTTTACAAAGGAGGAAACTGAGCATCATAGAGATTAAGTGACTTGCCCAAGGTCACATACATAGAAGTTCTATGTCTCTAAGTTCAACAATTATTCCCTTCTATCAATGCCTTCCTTCCTACTCCAACATTAAAAAAAGATCTAAAGTCACTTTAGAAGTGTAATCTTTATACTATTGTGTTTTAACAATGATAAACCTAGAAAGATTTTCATGAGCTGATGCAAAGTGAAATGTACTGTGTACCAAAAAGCAGCAATTTTGTAGGATGATCAGCTGTGAATGACTTAGCTATTCTCAGCAATATAATGATCCAACACAATACTGAAGGACTTAATGAAGAAAAATGTTATCCATTCTTAGAGAAAGAAATTATGGAGTCTTAAAACAGATTGAAGAATACTTTTTTAAACTTTATTTCTCTTGAGGTATTTTTTGGGGAATCTTTATTTTCTTTTACAACATGACTAATATGGAAATATTTTGCATGGCTAAACATGTATAACCTCTATTGAATTTTTTGCCTCTCCAGGAGGAGTGGTGGGGAGGAAGAAAGGGAGAGAATTTGGAACTCAAAATTTTAAAAGTGAATTGTTTTTACATGTAACTGAGGAAAAATAAAACACAAAATAAATTTAAATTAAAAAAAGCAGGAATGAGACAATGAAGACATATTTTTGTTGTTCAGTCTTTTTCAGTCCTGTTCAATTCTTTGTTATCCTATTTGGGATCTTCTAGGCAAAGATACTGGAATCATCTCCTTCTCCAGTTTATTTAACAGATGAGGAAACTGAAACAAGCAGGATTAAGTGACTTTACCCAGATTCACCCAGTTACTAAGTGCTGGTGGCTGGATTTGAACTCAAGTCTTCCTGACTCCAGTCTACTGCTCTATCCATTTCACCACCTAGCTGCACCATGAAGACATGTGGGTCTTCTATACTATCATATTCCTAGGCATCCAGTAATAATAAAGAAGAGACTGAGTACCCTTTTCTTCTGAGCTCAAACCCTTGCAGTTCAGAGATAAAGGATTAGCAGGTGCTGGTGACTGACCATGCCTATATTTTAGGGCACAAGGTCACATATTTAGCAACAGAAGGGAGCTTAGAAGTTATCTAGTCCAATACCCTCATTTTTCTGATGAGTAAACTGAGACTTGGAGAGATAAGGTGATTGACCCAAAGTCACACAATCCTTAATTCTCAAAGCTGGGGTTCAGAAATTGGTCTTCTTTCTCTACTACATTGTCTTCCAGAAGAGCAACTACTTTCTTTAATATGGACCCATCTTGGTTGTACATAATGCATAATAATATTCGACAAGGGAGAATTTCAGGGTTCTACACTAAAACAACCCATCCCATTGGGAGAATTCTGCCCACTTGGTTGGGCATGCTGTGGGACCACTGGAACAAACCTTTGATGAGATCACCTTCTCTGCCAGGACCGCCTCTCCAGCAGTCCAGTAGGCTGTCAGACCCAAGTGATTAACAGAGCCCAGGGTACCCACTCTCCACTTCCCAGAAAAGGGGAAGCTATCTATGCAGACCACATTAATGGGGTTCCACCGCGGCTGCCCATTGATAACCGCGAGCTGCTATATCCCTGTGGTCTTCATAAAAAAAAAAAGTCAAGTCACTCCACAGATTGCCTTTGATTACATCATGGGTTGTCACTCAGCCAAGAGTTTTTTTTTAAAAAATACACACACACCAAAAAAAAAAAAGCAAACCCAGTTTGCATCAGTCTGCCATGATTGCACTTCAGGAGCCGGCCCTCCCTCACAGGGTGGGTCTTGTGCCATCACATGGCTATAGATCACATCTGTAATCCTGCAGAGTTCATTATCTCCCTAATGCTGCCTTCTTTTTTAGATCATTAGAAAGAAACTTGACCTGACCTGTGAACTCTGAAATTGATTGTTGCCTTGAAACGGTCAACAACCCATTTTCTAATCGATACATGGAATAATTTTATACATATTTAAATTATATATTACTTTAATGCTTGTTAAATTTATCTACCACTTTCCTCCTGTGCTGCTTTTACATTCTCCCCGACTCAGGCTGGTACATTTTCTATGGAGTAGGAGGAGGAGGGGCAAGTGAGCAGGACTGAGATCAAGTTGAAGGTATAATGAGAAGCACTATCGTAGAACTGTAGATCTGGAAGAGACTTTAGATACCATCTAGTCCCCTTTGTTTTAAAAGAAGAGAACTGAGACCCAGAGGAGTCAGAGGGTCAGCATATATTGAATATGAATACCTTAAAGGATCGACTAAGGCTCAGACAAGGGAAGATTATTTCCCCCAAATCAACATTAAGAAATATTTTGATTGTATTTTATCCTTAGCCCTCAGAGTGGATCAAATACCTTAGCTATCTCCCACCACTTCAAGTCAAATATACTGCAGGATATTGGAAACTTTGACGGTTCAAATGAATTGGGTAAGCCTGGAGATGTAGCCTGCTGGAACAGTTCTGAATTTGGTTTATCCTTTTAGATTTGGGAAAGATTCCTTAGGAGTTTAGGCTCATGGGTGGCTAGGTGGCACAGCGGATAAAGCACTGGCCCTGGAGTCAGGAGTACCTGGGTTCAAATCTGGTCTCAGACACTTAATAATTACCTAGCTGTGTGGCCTTGAGCAAGCCACTTAACCCCGTTTGCCTTGCAAAAAAAAAAAAAACACAACTAATTTTTAAAAAAGGAGTTTAGGCTCAGATTTGTAAAGCAAGACTAGGAAATCCAATAATCCCAGGGGGGTAGCTCCTTCAAGGCAAGAATTCGCAGAAAAATCTAGTTAAATGAGACCTAGAGGTCATCTGATCCAACCCATACCAAAAGAATGACTTCCTCTACAATATTACCATCTGAAGGTCTGTCATGAGAAAGCATGCACTATCTCCCAAGGGCTGACCCTTCTATTGTAAGATCTCTGTGACCATTAAAAATTCCATCTTCATTGAAAGCTTAAGCCTTTTTCTTTTCACTTTGTTCTGTCCTCTCTTGCTAAACCAGATAGGTCTGATCCCTCTTCCACAAGACAGCCCTTAAAATAATTGGTCAGCTATAAAGCTTCCCCTTCTTGATGCTCAACAATTCCATATTCCTACAACTGGTCCTCAGAGTACAATTTTCATTGTCCTCACCATCCTTGTACAACTCCTATACCCTGCAATGGTATTTACCTAATAGGAAGTAACCTAAGGGTTCTCTGTCCATTTCTCAGGCAGGAGTCTCCAATTTCTCTTGGGCATAGTCAATGCCTCTAACTCAGTGGATCATAAAGAGACTTCAAGGGGTCCATGAGCTTCAATTGGGAAATTTTTACATCCTTATTTTCCACTAACATTTACTTGTAAATTTACATATATTTCATTTATTTAAAAATGTGATTCTGAGGAGAATTCCTAGGTTTTTCCAGACTGTCAGAGGGACCCATGTTACCTAAAAGGTTAAGAACCCCTGATGTAAGATCAGAACTGTCCCCCCCAGAAAGTAGAGGAAATACCTCTATCCTAATCTCAGAGTTCAATTTCACAACATTGTACCTGTCTGCATTTGAACTCAATCAACCACAGAATAGGATAGGCTGGGCACAGAAGTTCAGGACATAGCAATAACTATCTAGTAAAACAAATATGCTAAGGTGGGGCAAGCTGTCAAAGCAGATCTCATAGAGACAATGTGAAGAAATTCAGACAAGAGGACAGTTAACATCAAAGAAGTCCAATGGTCAGCAACAAGTATATATCTTGGCAAATAATCAGAGGGCATCATCAAGGGAGTCTGGTAGTTGATGAGAAGCAAAACTCCAGTCAGGGAAGGATCAGATAGCAGAAACACAGCCAGGGGAAATTAAGATTCAGGGTCAAACGTCCTCAGGAAACAATGGAGAGAATAAGGCAACACATTTTTGGTCCCAGAAGAAATGCAGAATCAGTTAGGGAACCAAAAATACTGAAACCATGGGAACGATGCTGAGCTGTCAAACTACTACTTATCAAGGACTAGATTGTTCATAGAAGTTTGGGTAGGTTTAAGCCTATAGATCCAAGTTAAGTGACTCCCACTGAAGGAACTAGTGGAATGCAAAAAGAGAGAACATGACAGGCCATTCTTACTTATTCTAACTTCTTGAGCACTGGGTTCTGTCTGCCTGGGTGTTTGGTACCTTCTTACTTCTCTTTGCCTTAGCCAACCTTTCATTGTTTGACCATTTCCATCATACCTTAGTTCTCTTTTTCTCAAAAAAATGTACTTCTGAAGCTTACTCCAGGATCCTCAGTTGTCTTGATGCCATTCAACTGTTGGGACCAATTACCTTGAACAGGGACCTGCAGATTACACTTTAGAACTGAATTCATGATTCAAGTCCCAGAGTCTTTGGATTTGAAATAGATGACCCCAAAGTTTAGGAAGAGGGAGGAGATAAAGATAAAATTCATTTTCTAACTCAATGCAAATAGAAGATATAGACTTTCTCAAAATGCCTTTTACTCATCAAGAATGCTATCAGTGAGACACCTAGGAGGTACACTGGATAAAGTACCAGCCCTGGAGTCAGGAGGACCTGAGTTCAAATTTGACCTCAGACACTTAATAATTGCCTAGCTGTGTGATCTTGGGCAAATCACTTAATCCCTTAATAATAATAATCACTTAATAAAATTTAAAAAAGAATGATATCAGCTAGATAACATCATATTAAGGTATATCATTTGTACTAATCACCTACGACTGAATTTCAAAAGAGTACCAAAAAACTTTCACATCCAAAACTATGTCCCAGGAGGGAAGGAGAAGAGATATTCCATCATTAGAGATTCATTTTTTACCTGAATATGAGAAATAAAGACAGAACTACATGCTATAAAGAGATAACAAGACAACTAAATTATATATAAGTATATGTGCATATTATTCTGAGTCCTAAATAATTACTTTTATGATTTAAATATGATATTTTAATACTTAATACATTTAATAGTTTGACAGAAGATTTTGAACACAATAGTGAACTTGAATATGGTATTAGTCTAGGTTCCCAACTTCTGGGTCAAAAATTTCACACTCACATTATCTAGTAGTGGCCAGCAGTACTTGCTTGCCTATCCCTTATAAAATACATGCCTCCAATGGAGATGGTGGGGGACAGATGGTGGCCAAAGTTTTGGAGTGCTTTGATAAGGTGAAAGATTCCCTAGACTGTGGAAAAGAAGTAGGTTTTGCTCACTAGCCTAAGTAAACAGCACAATGGATAAGACCACAGTAAGCAAAAAGAGCTAGGGACACCTTAATTAATGTTGTACTATTGCTGAGGAGCTGCCAAAAGTAGATTGGAGCAACAAAGAAAAAAAATCTCTCAAACCCTACTTAAAAGAAAGGCTTCACAGTCAAAGACGTAGTTTTAATCAACCTTTCATTTCTCCAATCATCAATCAAGTAATCAATTAGCAAGGATGCATTAATTACCTACTACAGATACTGAGCTAGATACTAGGAATACTGAGACAAATGCAAAGATATTCCTTGCCCTTGAAATTAAGATACAATCCCAGCTTTGCAAGGACATTGACCTGAAGACCTGATAAAGGAACTTTGGGAGGTTTGGTAGAGTTGTCAGGCCTCCCTACCAGCACCAATCCTATCACCAGAGTCTGAATACAGCCATGGTCAAGTGATGACCAACCAATATATGCACAGAATGACAGAAACTATATCCCTATACAGAAATTGTTTCAAGAACAATTATGGGAAGATGGTAGTTTGTGTTGGGATTTAGAGGAGCCCAATTCAATCAATCAATCAGTATTTATTAATTTTTGTCAGGGAAAAAGACAGGGCATAAAAAAAGAAGTGAAAGATGATCTCTGTCTCAAGGAGTTTATGAACTAATGGAGGAGAAACATGCAAACAAGTATGGGGTAGAAAAGATTTCCTATAGAAGATAGGATTTTAATTGAGATTTGAAGGAAACCAAGGAGATCAGTAGTTGGGACAGAGGAGAGAAGAGCATTCTAGCTATGGGGGACAGCCAGAGAAAAGACCAGGAGATAAGAAATAAAGTGTCTTGTTCATGGAACAGCCAGGAAGCCAGGGTCACTGGATGGAAGAGTTCGTAGTGGAAGAAAAAAGGTGTTAGAAGACTGGGAAAGGTCAGAGGGAGGGAGGTTATGAAGGATTTTGAATGCACCTACAAACATAATAGTAAAATCTAAAAATGGACCAGATAAAGAAAATCAAAGACAAATAGTTACTTGCTCCTTCATCCAATTTAGGATAGTACTAAAAGACAGACCGAATCTTGCAGAAGCTATAAGTTTAGAAGAGCCACAAAAAAGACAAAAGGTGAAGGAACATCCCAGGTCCATTGAAAGTGATAGAGACAGACCAACACCCCACATAGTGCACCAGGCAGCCAAGGCAGGAGATGGGGCCAGAGGAGCACAGGTAGCTACTCCAGATGTATCAGAAGAAAGATCTGGGAGAGTATCAGAATAGCAGTTTCCAGAGAGAATTGCTCAGGCAGCCCCCACTACACCTAAGTTAAAGCAGGTGACAAAACCAGTCCACCATGTGCATGATTCAGACCCAGTCCCAGCTCCAGCACAAAACCGAGGCAGAGTAGCATCCAGACCACCTAAGTCCAACGCACAGCCCAGGCAACCCAGATCCAAACAAGATGGGATAGATCAACATCGTGGCATCTCAGCATCCAAAATGTCTGAGCCCCAGCAGCAGCACTAATAGGAGAAAGGACCGGAGAAGCCTGAAAGAAGAGCAGAAGAATGGAAGAAAAGCATCCAAGCTTTGGCAAATTACCTGATACCAGCACTTTAAAAATATCTAGCTGGAGACTATCTAGCTCACAATAAAGGATGAAGCAAACTCCAAGTTTGGGACTGCGCAAAGAGAAAAAGAAAGATGAGAAACCAAGGCCAGAACCTCAGCAGAGTTATTAGGAGATTGAGCCAAAACCCAACAATTATTTTAGAGGATAAGACCTAATCTTAGCCACTATATCCAGGACCAAGCAGAATCTGATCCAAGCACAAAGCCCCAGATTAGACACTGTGGTCAGATATAGGAGCAAGGAGAAGAAAACACTGAGCATAGTGAAGAAAAAAGACCCAGAAGAAGAGTGTAACTTCACAAATTCAAGTAGAATTTCAGAGAAAAACATTTCTTGGAAAAAGTGGAGCAAGGGGCATAAAATGTAATGCTAAATAAAATGCCAACCATGGAGGAAAGAATAGTCAGGAGGATTAATACCTGGGAACAGAGGCTGATAAACCTTACCCAAGAATTGGACTCTCTAATACCTAATACCTTCCAGAGAAGAATTATGGAGTCTGAATGCAGACTACAGTTAGCTAATTTCAATTTTAAAAATTTGTTTTATATTTTGTTTTTTTCTCTAATTTTTTGTTCTGATTCTTCTTTCACAACATGACTAATATGGAAATATATTTAGTTATATATAGTTATATGTATAGTTATATATAGTTATATATAGTTATATATAGTTACATGTATAAACTATATTAGATTGCTCTCTGACAAAAGGAGGGGAAAGGAAAGGGAGGGAAGGAGAAAAACATGGAACTCAAAATTTTACAAAAAAAATGATTGTTGAAAATTATCTTTACTATCTTTATTTTTTTTAAAAAAAGAATTAGACTTCCTGAAAATTAGAAAACAGAAAGCAATGATTTATAAGATAACAAGAAATTTTGAAACTGTATCAAGAGAATACATAAGCTAGAGAAAATGTAAAAGTATATATTATTAAAAAAACTGATGTGGAATGCAGGACATGGAAAAAATCTTCCTAATTAAAATATTTTCTTTTTTTCTCAATTGCGTGTGAAAAAATGTTTAACGCTCATTTTTAAAATTTTTGAGTTGTGCATTCTCTCTCTCCTTCCCTTTTCTTGCATCCCCAATCCCTGAGATGATAAGCAATTTGATATAGGCTATATATGCAGACTTACAAAACATATTATGGAAAGATCTTCTAAGAATCATTGGACAAGCTGAAAGCCCTCAAAAAAATCTGAACACTCTATTTCAAGAAATATTAAAAAATTATCTAAATCTCTTTGTAACAGATGACAAAGCCAAATTAGAAAGAATTCATTGATCATATCTGAAAGAAAATCCAGGTGAAAATAAGTTAGGATCATCACAGGAAATGCATCAGTAATATAGGGAGAAAAATCTAGTATGCCCAAGAGCAGCTAGATAATATGTATTTGAATACATAGATAATATGTATTGAATGAAGGAGTTTGGTTCATTATGGAAGAATTGGTGAAAATGGGCAGTTTGACCAGGAACACTAGTCATAATTCTTATACTAGGACTCTAGGAATAAGAACCCAGAATTTCGCCCCTACCTAAGTAGCTATCCCATCCTCGAATACAATAGCCAATGATGATTGAATTTCAATATCTCATCTATTCCTGCACAACAATAGGGGATGGAATCTAATACTTAAAGAAATTTAGGATGTTGGATTGGATCTAAGATAGCCCTCCCTACTCTTATTGCATGACTGTAGCCCATCTTCTTGGTTTGGGTAGCTTTCCAGCTATATGTGAATGATAACAATATATGAAATAGACATCATGTGGGCAGACAGTAGGGTTTTAATAAATGCTTTGGGGATTCAAAGGTGAATTTGCTTATTTCGTACATTATCAGAAACCTAACAAGAATTAAGAAAAAGAAATATGATAATAATGTTGTCATTGACAATCAACCTCAGGAAACTTGGAGGGCCTGGGATTAAAATAAGCTTTTAAAAAATTTTTACTAAAATTCTCAGGTATTTGGCATTATGATTTCTTTTTAAGTTTCAGTCTAATTAGACTTCACCTGACATGGTTTTAAGAGAACTGCACAACATTACTTGGCTAATGGAATGCTCTCCAATAGATAGATTCCAACCCCTCTACTAACAGGCAGTTATGTCATAAATACCGTGGTTAGAATATTGGACCTGGAGTCAGGAAAACCTGAGTTCAAATTTTACCTTAGACTTAGTAGTTGTGAGTTCCTGAGTGGCAAGTCACTTAAACTTTCTGCCTTTCTCAGTTTTCTCTTCTATAATAATAGCACTTATCAATCTGGGTTTTTCGAAGGAATGACTGAGAAAATATTTGTAAAGCACTTTGCAAATCTTAAAGTACTATATAAATATTAGCTATTAAAGCTCCACATTTCCCTACAGGATCCACAAAGAAAGATCAATGAGTTAATCAACAAGGATTTACGGAGGGCCTAATGTGCCAGTCCTGTGCTGGCACTGAAGGAATAAGAGGAGAAACATGAAGCACAATCTGTCCTTTTGAGGAGCTTATAAACAAATCTGTGGGGGAAGACACATGAAACTCTTAGCAAATGATATACTATGTAATAAAATGCTAAGGCATACAATCTCACCTGCTTATTCGAGGTCAGCTTCATCCTCTTAAAACATCATTTATTTCATCTCACTCCCTTGTTCAAAAATCTTCAATAGCAACTTGGGCTCCCACAGAATAAAATTAAATTATTTAGCCTGGCATTCAGAGCTCCCCACAATCTTCTCTAACCTTATCTCTCACCAACAATTGTCATCATTTATATCAGCTGTATTCTTGATGGTTATAAATAGCTTTGCATTTATTCATCTGATTTGATCCTCACAATTGCCCTGTAAGATAAGGTTTTGATTAGTTGTTTTGTTGTTTTTTTTTTCCTCAAGCTGTATTTTCATTGATACCAGAAACTCCTGACTAGGACACTTTCTCTACATTGCAGATGAGAGCCTGTTATACAATTTACAATCATGGACAGCTATTTGGCATACTAAAAGGTTAAGTAACTTGCCCTGGATCTCATAGCCATTTTATATATAACCAAGGTCTTATTGATTCTAAGGCTAACTTTTTTTTAACCTATATGGGGTATTGAATGTTGTTCTTAAAGAAAACCAAGATGACATTACCATGTCGGGGGAAGGTACAGGGTATCCAACTGTGGCTGCTCAGACCAATACAATCTGGGACCATTCTACCACAATTCAAGCACAAATGTTTCATTTGCACATTTGTGGTAGAGATGTCTCTAAATTTGTGCATCTCATGTTTCTTTTTGCTTTGTTTTAGTTTTTTCAAGGCAATGGGGTTAAGTGAGCTGTCTAAGGTCACACAAGTAATTATTAAGTGTCAGTGCTGACCCCAGTGCTGATGCTCTAATGTTTCTTTTAAGTTATTGCAATTCTGAGCTGTTTATTGAGCATAATACATTCTTTGATGCAGACACACTATATTTAGTTGTCCTGTACTAGTGTTTCCCATGTGTCACAATCATTTTCAGAGTTCTTCAGAGAGACCTTGAAAGTACCCTTGTGTCATTTCTTTTGAACTCCATGTGAGCATTTGCCTTGTATGAGTTCTCCATAAATAATCTTTAGGTAAATGTGTGCTTGGCATTAGAACACTATGTCCAGCCCATTGGAGTTGCATTCTCTGCAGTAGAGTATGAATATTATACAGTCCAGCTCAAGAAGAAACTTCAATGTCCACTACCTAGTCTTGTCAGGTGACTTCAGAATCTTCCTAAGACATTTAGAATGGAAGCAATTCAGTTTCCCAGGAAAAAAAAACTAATATTGTCCAGGTTTCACAGATGTCCGCCAAGAAGGTCGGCACAATGGCTCTTTGACCTTCAGTTTGGTAAGCAGCTTCTTTTCTTCCAGTTTCCTTCAGACCTTTTCAAACACTGAACTAGCCTCAGTAGTGCAATTGTCAACTCATTCTCTTGTGTACTCTTGTGTACATCTTGAGAAAGTATACTGTCAAGTCAAGTGAACTTATTCAGAGAATTCAATATTTTTCCATTTGCTGTAAATGATGGTTCCATATATGGACGGTGTGGTTCTGGCCTGTGGAGAAACTCCATGCTGTTGTCAGACCCAATAGGCAAAAATAATGAAATGGATATGGGTGATGTCTTTTGACTCACACATAAATTGAATTTAGGTGAGTCAGACTTGCTCCAAATTGCTGGTCTTACTCTTTTCCAGAGTCATCAGAGTCCAGAGGCAAGAGAAAAGTCAAAATGACTGATGATGGCCCAGATGCAGTGAATGAACTTGGCATCATGTCAGATCAAGTTCTAGGAACCCCACAGTGCCTGCTCCAGCCACTTCATGGCCATTGGAACAAATTGTTCTCATCCACCCATTCTATGGTGGGAAGTCTTCACCTTCTTAGGGTAGACACTCCCCCCCACCCCAATTCAGCAATGAGTTTGAGATTCTGTAGTTAGCCTCAATATGATTTATCCTGCCTAGTGAGACAGTTTTACTGGGGGGATGGCTGCTGCTCATGCTATAGTTTTTTGGAGCCACAGGAGATAATTGGGTGACAGCTGAGCACCAAAGGTAGATGAGCAGCCCCAAAAAGAAACTGGCAAGTCCTCATGTCAGAGGTACTAGTTTTCCTTGAACACTTCCACACCTCCTTACCTATATAAGATAAGCTAGAATAGTATAATTAGCCTCTTTCAGAAACAAAGAGACTCAAAGAGAATAAAGAACTTGGCCAAAGTTACATAACTTTTAAGTGATGGAGCGAGGACAGAAAATCAGTTCATCTTAATCCCAATCCAGTATTCTATCCAATAAATCATGCAACTATAAACTATGTTACCAGCTCTCTCCTAAACTGGTGAACACCGTGATCCCATAAACATGTCTTTTGTGTTTTTGCCTCTGCAACTTTGCCCAAATTATTCTTCTCTGTTAAAATGCTCCTGTTTCTCCATTTGAACAGATCTTTGCCAACCCCCAAGGCCTAAATTAAATTCTGCCTCCTCTTGGAAGGGCTCACTGATCAACTTAGGCTACTATGACCTTCCCATAGTCTTCATCTCTGACTCTACTTTGTTCCTTATTATCCAATACTTTATTAGTTATTTGAATATATATTCACTGTATTCATCAGTCAATTGCTATGAAGAACTTCTATCCCCAGGAAATCCCACATCTATTTTATATAGCCAGATTCTAATGACTACCTCATCATAATATTGATTCATATGAAATAGTGGTCTACTAAACCCTCTAAATATTTTTTCAAATTGCTCTCTAGCCAGCTCTCTCCCACCTTTATATTTATGAAGATCATTTTTGAACCCTTCTAAATTTCATCTTATTAGAGATGGCCCAACATTCTAAATTGTTGTGATAGTTCTGCCTGCAAACTGTGGGTGTCCCCCAAGGCTCGGTACTGTGCCCTCTTCTCTTTCCTTTTTACATTATCTCACTTGGTGATCTCATCAGTTCTCATGGGTTCAATTATCATCTCTATGCTAATGATTTCCAAATCTATATATCCAATTCTAGTTTCTCTAAGTTCTAATTCCACATCAAAAACTGCATATTGAGCATTTCCAACTGGATGTCCTAAATACATCCCAAACTCATGTGAAAAACAGAACCCTTATCTTTCCTTCCAAATTTCCCATTTCTATTGAGGACATCACTATTCTCCCAGTCACTCAGGTCCACAGTCCCATTATCCAACATTTTTCACTTCCATTTCTCCTGCAGATCCTATCTATTGTAAAATCTTTTCACTTTACTTAACAAATAATATCCTAGTAAAGTCCTCATTACTCCTCTTCTGGACTATTCTAATAACCTTTTTTAATTTTATTTTTATTTTATGGAATAAAACAAGAATTTTCATAATAGCACAATAAAAATGATGATTGCATATGACACTGTCAATCTACTATGTACAACTTACCATTCCTTTCAAATATATAATAAAATTACCATGTAAATTTCTTTTTCTCTTCCCATCCCCCCACCCCACCCCCACCCTAGATATGGCTACAATTAAACATAATATGCATGTGTATGTGTATGTGTATGTGTATGTGTGTGTATGTGTGTGTGTGTATATGTATGTGTATATGTATATGCACATGTACATGTACATGTATATGTATATGAGTATGACTATATGTATGGATAGGTATATAAATTTATATGTATAAATATAAAATTACATATATATATAAATTTCTACATGTATACATGTTCAATTATATATACATAACATAATGTATATTTATATAAAATTATATGTGTGTATAAAGTTATTCTTTGTAATAACCTTCTAATTGATCTCCCTCTCTCATCTATCCCCATTACAAAGCATCCTCTACTTAGCTGTTAAACCACTTTACCTAAAATATATCTCTTACCATTCTCCTACTTAATTAACTCCATTGACTCCTTATTACATCCAGAATCACACATGATGTCTTTTCTTTGACATTTAAAGCTATTTGCAACTCGACTCTTTCCTATGCTTCTAGTCTTTAACATATTACTCTTCCCTACACACCCTTTGGTACAGCCATATGGATATATTTGCTGCTTGTCATACAGAGTATTCCATGGAACACTCTGTGCTTATACTGGATGACTTCCCTTTACAAAGGATTCTCTTTCCCTACCCCACTTAGAATCCTTGGCTTTTTTTTAAGACTTAACTCAAACCTCACATTCTCTAGGAGGCTGTGCTTTCCTATCTATGGTTCATTTACCTACCTACATATACATATTTTATATATATATATATATATATATATATATATATATATATGCAGGTAAGTATATGTTATTATATACATATATATATACACATATAAATGCATACATATATAGTCTCTCCCATTTGAATGGAAGCTTTTCTTTGCATATCCAGTGCTTAGTTTTTTTTTTTGTTGTTGTTGTTCAATTATTTCAGTTGTGTCCAACTCCTTGTGACCCCATTTAGGGTTTTCTTGGCAAAGGTGCTGGCATGGTTTGCCATTCCTTTCCAAGTTCATTTTACAGATGAAGAAACTGAGGCAATGACTTGCCCAGGGTCACATAGCTAGTGCCCGAGACAGAGTTAAATTCAGGAAGATGGGTCTTCCTGACTCCAGGTTCAGCCCTCTATCAATTGTGCCACCTAGCTCCCTAGCACATAGTAAGCAGTTAATAATGTGGGTTGATTGATTTAGCTAATTCTTTCAACTAATGTGTGAGCTGTGCCTTCTAGCTTTAGTGACTTGTAAACATAATAAACATTTGATAAGTATGACATCTTTGCCCTATCTAAGTCACTAGTAAAATTGTTAACTGGTAGGGCACTTTATATCTCTTTACAAGTTGTCATGGAAGAAACTCATGGAAGCCTTGAGTTGGATTATCCAACTATTTTTGTCTATATCTCTCTATTGGACCACAAGACTAGATTGAGAGAATTTGTCAAATGCTATCTCAAATTTGTTGTTGTTATTATTGTTCAGTTGTTTTAGTCATGTCCAACTCTTCATGATACTATTTGGGAGATTATTTGGGGGGGAGTTGCCATTTCCTTCTGTAGCTCATTTTTCAGATGAGGAAACTGAGACAAGTGAATTGTCCAGGGTCACACAACTAATAAGTGTCTGAGACCAGATTTGTACTCACAAAGATGAGTCTTCTTGACCTCAGACCTGGCACTCTATCCACTATCCCACATAAATGCTCCCCACATGGGATCTCAAATTTAGGTAAACTATATCTACATAATTCCCCTCATTTAGCTGTACAGAGAGAAAATAGGATACAAAGTCCTTAGAGAGTTTACAGGAGAAATAGAGAATCCTTGCAGGAAATTAGAGAATAGTATGCTAAATGCAAGGGTTAGAGTGAGAGCTGATCTGGAATGTAATCAGACTATATATTAAAAAGATATGATATGAAGGAGATATGAAAGGAAAACTCCCTCCTCACCTTCTCCCTTCCTCAAAACATTTCCCCTACTGCCTGACATTTTTGCCTAAAATTTCACTATAATAGTATCTCCTTCAGATTCAAGATCTATATTAAATTAAAAGTCTATATTAAATTTAAAGCATGTTATCCAGGAGGGGTAACTAATGAATTATTAGTCATTAATACTGACATGCTTTAGTTTAGCCAAATAATCAGCTAGTCTCTCTAGCAGGGGACTTGTTATAGGGAAAAGGCAGATAGGATTTGATAGGATGAGAAAGCTAGCAAATGCCTACAACTTAGGGCATTGTCTGGAAAAACCTACCGTAAAACTAGCAAACTATTATGTTCAATATAGAAAAATAGGGATCACAATGATTTCATTATATTTTGCTGAACTAACAAAGTAAAAATCCCCCAATGAGTTGATGGTCCAATATCAGAAAGTCTCCACCCTCTACAACAAGAACATGGTAAATGGTCTTATCCCCTATTGTAACAACTACTTCTTTCCTTGGATAAGAGACCTTGAAGTTTTGTCTAAAAGGACTGCTTTTCACAACTGTAAAAGTGTTTGCTCTCTTTCTCTTTTCTCCTGTCCTTGAACAGAGAATGTTTTCTTATTCTGATAATAAATCCTGCCACTTACATTCCAAATACTTTTTTTTCCTTGGATGATCCTCCCTCTTTATCTACTCTCCTGCTACTGTGTGATGCTTTACTTTTCTATGCTAAATTGCTACAGAATCCTGCTGATTGGCTATGTCCTCTATATGTGCCTGAAAGGTTATAAAAATGAAATTTGTACCCCTAGACTCAGAATTTGCTATCAGGGAGAACAGATTATTTAGCATGCTAACATATCTTTCAGTTTGGACATCTATCTTTAACACAGTCATTGGACCCCTGCTGAGAGTATTCCTTTCCTAGGAGGATGAGAGTATTCCCCCATAGTTACAATAGGAACCTCAGGGAAAACTGGGACATAGACAGGAGTGAGCGATTTGGGCTTCCTCCAAGTCCCAGCTAAAAGCCTACCTACCTTCTACAGTATGTCTTTCCTCTACCCCTTGAATTCTAATTCTTTCTCTCTGTTGATTATCTCCAATTAAGTTGTACCAAGTTTATACATAAGTGTTTGCATGTTATCTCCCCTACAAGACTGTGAACCCCTTGAGAGCAGGGACTATGTTTTGTTTTTGTTTTTTACTTTTCTTTGAATCCCCATGCTTAGCATAGTACCTATACATTTGCTGTCATTCAGGCATGTCCTACTCTTCATTAACCTGATGACCATAAGCATGGGATTTTCTTGGTGAAGATACTGAAATGATATACCATTTCCTTCTCCAGCAGATTAAGGCAAATAGAGTTAAAGTGACTTGTTCAGGGACACATATCTAGTAAATATCTGAGGTCAAATTTGAACTCAGGTCTTCCTGACTCCAGTCTTGGCTGAACCTCCTAGCTCCCTGATGCATAATGGTACTTAATAAATGTCCATTGACTGACTGATGAGTTGTATGATTTTTGGTAAGTCATTTCCCTTTTCTGGGAATCTATTTCCTAATTTGTTCATTAGGGGTGCTTGACTAAATGGTCTCTAAAGGCTTATTACAGCACTAAACCTCTATGATTAATAAAACCAACCAGCACTGTTTATATCCAAGAGTATCTACCTAATTCTCACAGCTCCCCATCTCCACAATGGATCAAAGGAGTTTCATTTTCTCAGTTCTTCTTTGAGGCAAAATTTGGTCATTACAATTATAAAGTTAAATTATTCTATGGTGTGGATAGGATTTCCCTGCAGAGAAAAATAAGCTCTAAATCCAATTCAAGGCAGCTCGGTGATCATCATTGAATGCCAAAGTCACTGCTTTCTTAGAGAATATACTCTAGTAAGAGGATGTGAAAGACACAAAGATAATTACAATGCATAAATCAGGCATCAGAAAAGAGCAGTAAAGTCCTAAGACAATCTCCTGAAAGGTTATTATCAATAGGAAGAACCAAGGAAGTTTGCTACAACATACATTGTTAAAAGAAGAGCACTTTGAGGGATCAGTCCTCCTTAAGAGTGTGGTTTGCATGAAGAACAGCTCTAAAACAATGATTCTCAAAAGTGTGGTCCAGGGATTGCTGGAGGCCCCTGACATTCTTTCTGGGCATTCTCAAGTTCCAAACTACTTTCATAGTAATACTATGACATTTTAATTTCTAATACTTTAAACATCAATAAACATAACCCACATAAACAAAAGTTCTTGGAGTTCCTTCAATAATTTGTAAGAGTGGAATGAGACTAAAAAACTTTTAGAACCACAAATCCAAGACAAAGTGAGAAAAGTAACCACCAGAGTCAAGGAGCTTGGCCAACTTCTTCCTCTTACTCTATAAGTGTACACATAACCCAAGAAACATTTGAGTTTCAGGGGGAGCTGGAGACATTTATTTTGAAATTAATGAAAGATGAAGGAAACCTTTGGGGAATGTTGGTTTATAGACTGAGAATTCCCACCACATCTGACAATGACTCAGGAAGCAGTTTCAAGAATCTGAACTCTGAATCCATAGTCATCCTTCACTTTACTATCTCCCTTTATTCTTGTTGGTCAGTTATTTCAGTCATGTTTGACTCAGTGTCCCAAATTGAGGTTTTCTTAGCAAAAATATTGAAGTTCTTTGCCCTATTCTTCTCCAGCTCATTATCAATGAAGAAACTGAGGCAAACAGGGTCTAGCCCAGGGTCACACAGCTAGTGTCTAAGGCCAGATTTAAAGTCAGAAAGAGAAGTCTTCCTGACTCCAGGCCCACTGCTCAATCCACTGTACCACTTGGCTGTCCACCACTTCCCTAAATGCAATACTCTTCCAAATAAGCATCACCATCTATATCATAAAACCTGGATGGATGAAGACAAAACTAACCTCATCCTGAACAACCTGGAGAAAGCATGGCAAATGTCCTCACTCACAGAGAGAGCCTATGACCAACCCAGGGTGGGTCCTTGCTTTGTTCAGTATTTTGCAAATTTTGAACTTTCAATTTTCCTTCCTTTCTCTTCCAGTTGCATTCTGAAAGATGTAGCTTCCCTCATCAAAAAAAAAAAAAAAAAAAGCTGGAATTGCATGGCCAGATTATTATAAGACAGAGCGAGGCTTAATCTTCTCGATGTTTTTATATTTGAGAGTAAAGAGGCATTCAGTACTTATCTAAAATTACAGTGGCTGCAAAGATAGAAACCCCTCAAAGGTATATTGGTATGATTTGCATACATGGATGCTTTTGTTTTCATTATAGAATGATAGAATCAAAGAAAGTTCAGACTAGAAGGCACCCTAGAGCTCATTTAGTTCAACCTCCTCATTTTGCAAATAAAAATAGGACTCAGAGAGTTGGACCATCCCACTCAAGGTCAGGTCACACAGAGAGCTACTGGCAGGTCGAAGCTTTTTGGCTGGATACAGGGCTTGGGGATAGATCTTTGCTGAGTATAAGGGAGCCTGATGTAGGAATGGGAGAGGGAAACTGATTTTTTTTGTTTGCTTGTTTAATGATAATTCTGCCATGCCATTTAAGGGATCGCCCTCACATAACCATCTACTTTTAAATGATTGCTGTCTTTAATTTTTACTTTCCTTTGTTCTTACAGTAAAGCAATTAACTGGGAACCTAAGTCCATGTTCTATTCCTCTCCTCCTAACCTGTCTTGTGACTAAAGAGGTAGACCAACATTTTCTTTCTTCACCTAACAAATCAAGGAGCTTAGGTTTAATGATTTCTAAGCTCTCTTCCTTCTCCAACATTCCAAAAATCGTAACCAGGACAGTCACTAGGGTTTTTTCCCAAAGCATCAAAATTTAGAGTTCTGCCAGCACTCATTTCTCTTCAGCAGATAGAAACAATAGAAATAAGCATTTTAGTTAGCAAGAAAAATCTGTGGATACATGAAGCTACCAGATTTGTATTTCCTTTTGACCCTGGCCCCTGTGGCTATATCCCAGGTAAGCTCTGGGTTCCCAATCTACAGATGTCAGGATTCTCTTTTTCCCTTACCATAGAGAATGTTTTCCCCCTTGATACTTTTTTCCTGAAGTCCAAGATCTTTTCTCATTTCCCAAAATAATTTTTATTAAAAAATTGTTTGCCTTGAAAACATTTTATAGGGCTTCTTCAGCTTCCCAAATTGCTAGTTATTACTATACAACCTATGATTATGAATATTAAGGGCAATTCTGAGGAGGCAAAAGAAATTGTTAAAGTGTTAAACTAAGGTGTTTGAATTTCATCTGAGAGGTAATTTGGAGCTATTGATGGAGTTTGAGCTGAGGAGTGAGTGACATGATATGAGCAGATCTTTAATAAGGAAGATTAGTCTGGCAGGGATAGGATGGAAAAATTGGTGTAGATAGAGGAAATAGAGGTCAGATCTTTTAGGAGGCTGCCTTAATAGTCCAGGCAGGTTGTGAAAAGTATCTGTAATAGTATGGTGAAAGTGGGAATAGAAAGAATGTTACCTGGCAGGACTTAGAAAAAGGAGAGAGAGGGAGGTGTGAGAAATTCCTTAGAGATTCCAACATAGGACACTGAATGAATAATGGGATCACTAGCAAAAATTATGAAGTCAAAAGAAAAAGATAATAAGCTCAATTGTAGATATGGAGTCTGAAAGGCCAGTATGGTTACTCAAATACTTTGGAAAAGGCCTAAAAGTATATCTCTGAGGGAAGACCAGGAATGAAGACAGAAATTTGAATTGTGTACATAAATGTGATAGTGAAGTTTTAGGAGTAGATGAAATCTCCAAAAGAAAGAATGTAGAGAGAAGAGTGCCTGAACCATAATTAGGATTCCAGTGCCTGGGACAAAATGAGTGGGGATAAGGGTGGAGTGGAG
The DNA here is from genome assembly GCF_037893015.1 of Macrotis lagotis. Classification (NCBI taxonomy): domain Eukaryota; kingdom Metazoa; phylum Chordata; class Mammalia; order Peramelemorphia; family Peramelidae; genus Macrotis; species Macrotis lagotis. Next base: position 310,073,916 of record NC_133666.1, read on the forward strand.
TGAGTGGGGCAGGGCACTTTCCAGATGAGACCCTCAGGAATTGTACTGCAGGACTGGTGAAGGACCACAACATATGGAGGTAGTGAGCTAGAAGCACTCTTCAGAGATTATGAGTCTGAGGATACTACCTTAAAACAGAGAATATGGAAATAATAAAGGAATCAGAGAAATAATGGTTAAAGAGAAAAGAAATGAATCTGAAAAATGCTGAAGTTAATGGAGAAAAATTATCCTAAAATAGGTGATGAACAGTATCAAAATGACAGGGAGAAAGGTGGAGAATAATGACTGAGAAAAACCCACTAGACTTGATAATTAAGAAAGCAAGGGAGCTGGCTAGGTGGAGAAGTGGATAGAGCACCAGCCCTGGGTTCAAATGGGGCCTCAGACACTTAATAATTACTTAGCTTTGTGGCCTTGGGCAAGTTACTTAACCCCATTGCCTTACAAAAAACTAATAAATAAACAAATAAATGCATAAATGAATGAATGAATAAAAGCAAGAATTTCTGAGACAATCATCAGACAATAATGGGGGTGTTAAGTTGGAGGCAGCTAGGTGGCAGAGTGAATAACATTAAGTGGTAAGAAAGGGAAGGTATTGGGTTAAGTGGTAAGAAAGGGAAGGTATTGGGTATAGTCAAGTATTTGAATCTCAAAAGAAGAAAAAGAAAAAAGAAAAGTCATAGCTGAGTGTGGTAAAAGGATTAAGTGAAGGTCTTTTTTTATGAACAATTAGAGCAATGGAAAGAAAACAATGGAGAAAAAAAGATGATTTTTTTGGAGTAAAGTCCTAAATAAAATAAAAGGGGATGGACTCAAGGATACAAGGAGAAGGATTAACCTTAACAAGTTCAAGAAATCCATCTTTTGATGCCCATTTCTAGCCTGTAAAATTTAGTGCTTAATCTAATATAGTCTTCTCTAATTGTTTTGTACAAATCCTATCTTCTCAACTAGACAGTAAACTCCATGAGGGAAAAGATGTGTCTATTATTCTTCCCCTAGACCAGCCCAAGTACATAATAAGTACTTGATAAAGACTTGGTTGGTTGCAGATGCAAATTTTGAGCAGCTGGATGCAACCTGTGTTGTAGGAATTAAGGAAGAAACCAGTTCCCTGAAAATCATCCCCAAGAACATTTACCTGGATATTCCAACCTTGGTGGCAGACCGGATAAAGTGGCGGCATCAGCAAAGGAGGCAGGCCACTGGGAGGGAAGTGAATTAGAGAAACTCTTACTTCAGCAAGACAAATTTGTGCTAGGAAACCATGCTTGGCTGAGGAAGCCAATTGGAAAAGAATGATAGAGGGCCTGGTGCTGAGGTTCATCAAAGTCATTTGTTGCAGGTAAGCTCATTTTTCACAGGCCAAGGGGATATTTACCTGGAGTACACCTTTAAGGAATAGCCGACAGATTGAACGGTACAATGCTTTATTATATTTCACACCCTGGTGATTCAATATGATGGGGGTGGGGAGGGAGCAAAGGAGAGAGACACAAACCAGAACTATGAAAATGTCCAGCTTTGGGGCCTTCTCCTTTTGGCATGTCTCCTGCAAATCATGACATGGAGCAAAGGCAAACAGAAGGTCTGTAAGCAACAATTCACTACAGAAGGTGATGTGTCTTGATGAGGCTTCTGGCCTTAATGACCTTAGCCTCTGCCATTCTCTGAGGTAAGGCTTTTTTCTGTTTTAATTGTTTTCAATTCATCAAAGTTCTATTTACCTTAGTTAGTGCTAAAGGAGACATCTCATAGATATCACTCTGACATACTATAATACTAAGTGTCCAGGCATAAATAGGACTGGGAAGCAGGAAATTTGGATAGTAATCCTAGTTCTGCCTTTCTTAATTAGATGACTTTGGAAAATCACTTTAAATCTCAACTTGAGATTTTCTCATCAATAAAATGGGAATGGGAAGTTCAATTAGGTGAACTCTAAATTCCAGTTCTCCCATTCTATGCCTCTGAATAGGTCCCTAAGGTCAAACCTTCCCTGCAGCTGATTGGACCAGAATGCTGTCTTATAGACCAATTCTGTAGGCCCAATTCTCTCTGATTTTTATACCAAAGTCTCAAGGTGGGGCACTCCCTCTAAATATCAGTTCCTCTTAATAATACCTTATACAATGTCATTCATGCATTTAGTTAAACCTTCCTGGAAATGATTTACATCTATAACCTAAACCACTGCATTAGGAGGAGGGGAGAAAAAAATAACATTCTATAATTTTACTAGGTACTATATCTAAAACCTAGAACTTTTTAATTTCAAAGTTCCAAATAATATTTTAATTAGTAAAAGAAAAAAGAGAAAGAAGATGAAAAATTAGCAAAACTAACCAATATCTAGAAAAAAAATCTGAAAATATATACAATGAACTACCCATGAACTTTTCATCTCAGCAAAGGAGTGAGCAAGGATATCTTTTCATTTCTCTTCTTTGGAGCTCTGCTTTTTCTTTCTCAGGTAAGGGTTTGGTATCCAAGATAACCCTTTTGTGAGAAACTTGATACAAAGATTTTTTCCCATTGAGCTACTTCCTTTCTTATCCTAACTGAATTAGTTTTATGGGTACAGAAGCTTTTTAATTTCAGATAATCATTGATCTATTTTATCATTTGTAAATGTCTTTATTCTTTCTTTGTTTAAGAAAACATCTATTCATAACTATATGAAAAAGAGACATACACAAATACATATATACAATCTACTTCTGTATATGATCTGTAATATTCAAGTCACATATCTCTTTATAAGAGTAGCTAGATAGTGCAGTAGATAGAGTGCCAAGCCTGGATTCAGATTAAGAATCTTCCTGAGTTCAAATCTGGCCTTAGGCACTTAGTGTGTGACCCCAAGTAAGTCACTTAACCCTATTTACCTCAGTTTTCTCATCTGTAAAAAATGAACTGGAGAAGGAAATGGTAAATCACTCCAGTTTCTTTGCCTGAAAAACCCCAAATGGGACCAGAAGAGTCTGACACAACTGAAAAAGATTGAACAGCAACAGAAAATAGTCTTATTTGTAGAAAAAAAATTTGACCACCTATTTGTGTGAACTAGGGCTTCAATTTCATCAGATCCCACTTTTTTCACCTATAAAATGAAGGGATTGGATTCTATTTTCCCTACGGTACCTTTCAACTCTGTCTATATATGGCATGATTTCAAGGTCTCCAGGAAATCCTACGCTCCACCAAAATTCTTTTCCCCTCCTACTCATTTATCCATGAAAATTCATTACCAGGAGATATAATATTTGTCCTTCATTTTCGAAGAAGACTACAACATCAGGGAGGTGATGCCATGACAAGCACATGAATTGAATTTGAGTGACAGGGATGCTGTATAAGTCACCAGCCTCACTTTCTCCTCCAGAGCTATCTGGGTCCAGTGAACAGATATGATGCAGGATGACTGGAGATGGCCTTGGATATGAGGCAATCAGGGTTAAGTGACTTGCCCAAGGTCCCAAAGCTAGTAAGAGTCAAGCTTCTGAGGATAGCATCAAACTCTGGTCTTCCTGATTCCCAGCCCAGTTCTTTTATCCATTGCTCTACTGCTCTATCTAGGAGATGCAGCCTTCTGTGCCATGGTTATTGATAAGATTTTAACTGCAGCTGATCAGCTATTTACACTACAGTAAAAATAACTGATATCAGATTCTCTCTCAGGAAAGAGATTTTCAAGGGGAAGTAGATGCTGGTCACTCCAAGGATGCATTGGGAGGGGCAGCTAGGTGGGGCAGCAGAAAGAGCACCAGCCCTGGAGTCAGGAGGACCTAAGTTCAAATTTAGCCTCAGACACTTAAAGCTGTGTGACCTCTGGCAAGTCACTTAACTCCATTGCCTAGCAAAAACCAAAATAAATAAATAAATGAATGAATGAATAAAAGAATGCATTGGGAGAACATTTGAGCAAGAGAAGGAGCACATAAGTGAGAGATTGAGGGGAAGAAAGATAAACTGAACCAATTTCACAACTTTCCTCAGGATCAATATCTCTTGGATAGGCCAATACAGTCAAATACTTTTACTAGATTATAAGCTCCCTGAGGGTAGGGACAGTCATTCAAAAAGTCATAGAATATTGTATCTATACATACTTTTATTTAACATTTCTTTCTCTGAATGCAGATAGTGTCTTTCTTTCATATGTCCTTTATTTTTAATGTGTTTTATATACATAATATCAATGTGTATATAATATATATATGAAATAGTCAAACTGACTTATTCACTCAAAGTCATTCTTAAAACAGTATTGCTGTTGCTAAGTAGTATTCTCTTGTTTCTGCTCATTTTCCTCTTCATTATTTTGTGCAAGTCTTTCTAAATTTTTCCAAGATCATTGAGCTCATCTAGGAGGAGCTTACTTTTATAACATATGGTACAGGGATCTGTCCCTTTCTTTGATGTCATATACTCCTTTGGCCATTTGGTGAACCTTTGGAGCCCCTTTTTAAATACATAAAAAATACATGGGATTGTAAAGGAAATCAATTATGTTGCAATAGTTACCAAAACCTTTTTAAATTCATGTACCCCATATTATAAACTTCTAATTACAAGTTCAATCTTCTTATTTTAAGATGCAGAAACTAAGGACTAAAAAGGAGAAAAACTTTCCCAAGGACTCATAGTTTAGTTAGTGGCAAAAGGAAGACCTCTATAGAACCTAAACAGTGCCATGCTCATATTGAGTTTCAGGAATAAAGGATGAATAAGAGAAAAAAAAATGAATGAAAGTTCATGTCCCCTTAACCATATGCCTCCCTAATGCAAATCAGAAGGTGGAGTTTCTTTGGAATCATGGGATGATAGCCAGAATTATGTGTTGGGGATCCACAAGGAAAACAAGACAAATTTTGACTTCTTTACCAGAAATAGCTATATGGCTGCTAGTGGTACCTAGGGCTTTGAGGCTATTCCTATGAAGTAAACACAATGTTTTCTAAATGGTTACCCCACATTAACTGTTGGAAATTAAACACCTTCCCAGAACTGATATGGGGTCTTTCCAAGTTCAACCTTACTTAGTACTAGAGTCATTTAAAAGTTTCTGAGTAAAGCCTGTATATTCCAACTAGCCCCTACCCATCTGCTCTAGGATCTGAAATTCTTACCACAGACTGTTCTTTTGAGCAAAGGCATTGAAAATTCTTTCAAAAATACAAATGTTATTGGTTAGAATAAATAATGAATAGCTTAATGATAAGAGTTGGCATTTATATAAAGTCCTTTAAAGTTTGCAGCGCACTTTATAAATATTTTTCCCATTTGTTCTTCACAACAACCTTGAGAGATCAGTGTTATTGCTGTCCTCATTTTACAGATGAAGAAACTGAGTCAAGTAGTGGTCAAGTAGCTTGCCCAGTGTCACAGAGGAAGTCAAGCTCACATCTTACTGACTCCAAGTTCAATAATCTATCCACTGCACCACCTAACTGCCTTAGAAGATCAGAAGATGCAGCATGATGAAACAAAAAGAACACTGCCTGTGTAGCCAGAGGACCTAGGTTCAAAGACTTCCTCTCATGCTTACTATCTATGTGACATTGAGCAAGTCATTTAAGTTCCTCAAGCATGGGTTTCCTCATCTGTAAAAGGATAAGGATGGACTAAATGCTCCCTTTTGGCTCTATGATTTTAGGAATGGGGAATAAGATGGGGAAATTTTGGTGACAGGGATGGGTCATAAGAGTCAGGAAAAGCCCCAGATGTCAGGACAGTAGAGGGAGAGAATCTATATCCACTGGGATCTCTGGGCAGCCAGAGCAACATGAGGATAGTAGATATCTGGAAATCAAGAAGGAACCAAAAGAAGGAAACTAGCCCAGAAAAGTGGAAGGGAAAGGAACAAATGACAATTTTTTCCTATTTCAAAATTTCATTCAGGGTTGTTACTGGATGATATGTTTATGAAGAGGATACACTATTTTCTAAGCAGCAGTCCAATCTTGTCTGCACTCTCCTGGCACCAGGAACTTAGGTATAGGTTCCAGTGTCTCAGCAGACATGGTCCTTCATGGCTGGCTTTCTGTCAATGAGAGAAACTTAGGCAAAGTTCTAAGGTCAAACAAGGAGGTGACTATGTAAGCCCCACATCGGCAAATTGGTGGTGGACATTCCAGTGTAGATAGAGACAGACACATAAGCAGGCACAAGGATAATTAAAAAGGAGAGATGGAAGAGAGGGGAGAAAGAGAGTGAGAGACAGACAGAGACAGAAGGGAAGATGGGGGGAAAGAGAGAGAAAGAGACATATATAGAGAGAGACAGAAACAAAAAGAGTGAAACAGAAGGAGAGACAGGAGAAAAGAGAGAGATGGAGAGACAGAGTTAGGGGAGAGAAAAAGAAACAAAGAGAGGGACTGAAGAAAGATTCAGAGACAGGCGACAGACAGAAATAGAGATAGAGACAGTCAGGGAGGGAAGGAATAAGAGAGAGAGACAGACAGAGATGGAGAAAGATAGAGACAGAGTGAGAATGAGGTGGGAGAAAGGGAAAAGGAAAAAAGAGAGAGTAACAATTATTAAATTCTCATTTGGTGCCAAACTCTATACTAAGTGCTCTGGAAACAAATACATGTAATCCATATACTTTCTGCCTTCCAGGTATGATATTAATGGTAGAAAACAGTACTATACTTAGAGGGAAGGTAGAAAAGGGGACATCTAGAAAAGCTCAACAGAATGGTGTAGTTATGGTGAGGGAATGATGTTCCTATGAGTAGTAGTGACAAGGAGGCAAATTTAAAAATAAATGTAAAGGAAAGTTTTCTAATAATTTTGATGTATTCAGTCATTCAGTTGTATCTGATTTTTATGACTCCATGATGATAGTATGCCAATACTATCCATGGAATTTTCTTGGCAAAGATACTGGAGTGGTTTGCCATTTCCTTCTCCAGTGAATTAAGCCAATCAGAGGTTAAGTGACCTGTCCAAGGTCAGATTTAAACAAAGATGCTCCTGACTCCAGGCCTAGCACTCAATCCTCTGAATCACCTAGTTGTCTCCTAACAATTAAGACTATCCAAAGGTAGGATGAAGGTGAAACAAGCTTAGTCAAAGCTGTATACTTGTGAGGGGTATTGGAGAGGGAATTTTTGCTCAAGCACCCTTTGGATTAGATGGTCCTTGAGCTAGGTATGTCAGGGTTTAGTTGTGTGACCCTGGGCACTTAACTCTGCTTGCCTCAGCTTCCTCATATATAAAGAGAACTGGAGAAGAAAATTGCAAGCTTCAATATCTCTGCCAAGAAAACTCCAAATGGGATCTTGGAGAGTTGGGCACAATAGAAACAAATGAACAACCAAAATGGGATTCTACAACTTTGTCATAGGAAGAGGTCAGCATGTTTGCCTAGGGACCTGAGGGCAGATTGATAAACAGGTAGAGAAGGTGAGAAGGAAGCTAGGCTGGAGGGAGACCAGGCTATGAAATACTAACAGTGATAACAAGCTCAGATAAAGGTCCTACTTTTTGTCTCTTTCCCTCAACAAATGAGAGAGCTAGCCAGAGTCTCAAGAACCCCAGTTCTTTTTTGGAGGAAATAATAGCTCACATTTATATATGATTTTAAACTTTACAATTTACAAACAACATTACATTAAATAATACATCTTAGAATTATGTCTTAGAATATCAGTCTTCCTCTAACAGGAAGCCCTTTTTAGAATATTCCAAAGACAGTTTTTCTTCTCTGAGTGCCTACAGCAGTTCCTATCCTTCCTACTCACTCAGCTCTTACATTTTGACCTAGCTTGTATCACATGAGATGATGCTTATGAAATGCTTTTAAAATTTGTTGCTGCTCAATCGTGCTCAATTCTCCATGATCCCATTTTGGGTTTTCTTTGCAAAGATATTGGATTAGTTTGTTATTTCCTTCTCCAATTTATTTTACAGATGAGGAAATGAGGCAAATAGGGTTGAGTGACTTGTCCAGAGTCACACAACTAATAAGTATCTGAGGCCAGATTTGAATTCAAGAAGATAAGTCTTCTGACTCCAGGCTTAGCACTCTATACACTGAGCCTCAAAGTTGCTCCTGCTTTTAAAATAGCAAGACACTATCTGAGTATATAGACCTGGGATCAAATCCTGACTTTGACGCTTAGTCGCTTCATAGCCCTGGATTTAAGTTTCTCTATATGTATAATGAGGGATATGAATTCCTTGGTCTCGGAGGTCCCTTCTAGTTCAGGATCTATAATCTTATGGTACAGTGGGTAGTGGATCTGGAGTCCAGAAGACTCATCTTCATTATTTCAAATCCAATCTCAAAAAAACTTACTAGCTGTGTGACCCTAGGCAAGTCACTTAGCTCTGTTTTCCTCAGTTCCTCTTCTGTAAAATGAGAGAGAAGGAAATGACAAGCCATCCTAGTATTTTTGCCTTAGGCTTCATTATCTCTTACAACACCTAGGAAAAGTGCTTAATGGAGTCTTGTGAAATGACTGAACACATGAATAGTAAGACAACTAGACATTAAGAAGAAAGAAAATGTCATGCCTAAAATAAACACTGGGGAAAGCTAGGCATGTGGGCAGCACCCAATTGAGAAAGTCCAGTAAATGGAGAATGCAAACATTATTTAGGGATGGGAACCGTGAAATGGGATAGGGTAAGGGCACTTGAAGGTGGATGGAAAACCAGCCTTGCATAAAAACACAAACTTTAGCACAAATTAAATTGCTAAAGAAGTTGTCTTTTGCTGAAGATGAGCAGTTATGTGTAATGGACCTGGTGAAGACTTGCATGGTGAGTTATTCAGTCAGATATCCCTTGAAGAGGCCCCCAAAGTGCTAGCAATGTAGGCATTCGATAAATGTCATCTAATTTTCATGGTTCTCAGGTGTCAAAGAAGAAAAGTCTTTCTCTAGTTCCCTCTCCTAAATTTACACACTATGTGCCACTATTTGAAATGATCTTCATTTCTACCTACACAAATCTTACCCATCTTTCAAGGGCCTACTCATCATCTTATATCCTTCATGAAGCCTCCCCTATCTATTCCAACCAACACTGATACTTTACTCAAAGTAAGCATCAACAAATATCTATTAATACATTAACTTAGATTTTTTCCCTTTCCTCATTACCCATAGTATTTTGCAATGATAAATCAGTTTGCAATTTGAAGGTTGAATTTTTAAACCTAATTTTTAACCTAATACCATACATTTTTTAGCCTAAATCCAATTTTTAACCGAATACCATACATGTAACATTCCTTTAAAAAATTTACAAAGTTTTCTCAGCTGAACTGAGAAAAAAAGAACTAATCCAAACCATGGTTAGGTTCCAATGGGATTAATCACATTTGGGATTGGCAAAATGGTGGCAGCTAGACTAAACTTCAGACTCAAAGAAAACCTACTGGACTAGAGAATACAGATAATGAGAATTCTAGAAGGAAATAAATCTAGGCATGGAAGTTAATATTCTTTTCACTCTAGTTTATACCACTCTGCAAGTTCAACTCAAATTCAAAGATAAAGAAGACTTCTTTGACTGTTTTGATCCATACTTGATTCCTTCCTTCTCTGATGTTCTCTTTTTTTTTACCAAAAAAAGCTGGTATTTAGACATAATCTCATATTGTTGTCCAGACATTCACTTTACACGTTAGTCTCCCCTCTCACTCTTTTCTTCAGCTTCCACTCTCATCATTCCACTGAATCTGCTCTCTCCAAGTTATTGATCTCTTTGTTGACAAATTCAATGATGTTTTCTCAGTCTTTATTCTCCAGGATCTCTCTTTAGGTTTTGACTCTGTTGACCACTATCTCATCTTTGATACTCTCTTCTCTCTAGTTTTTTGGGACTCCACCCTCTCCTAGTTCTCCTTTTACCTATCTGACCACTCCTTCTTTGTCTCCTTTCATAGATCCTCTTCCAGATCACACCCTCTAACTGACTGTGTCATGTCCCTCAGGAATCTCCTCTGGGCCTCTTCTCTTCTAACTCTATGCTTCTTCATTTGGTGATCTCATCAGCTTCCATGTATTTAGTTATTAACTCTGGGCTGGAGATTCTCATGAAGATTCTCATTCTACCTACCATGCCCCAGATTCTCTGTTGACCTTCAATCTCACATCTCAAATTCCTTTCATATCCCTTGAGTTGAATGTCCAGTAGACATTTTAAATTCAACACGTCTAACACAGGACTTAAACCCTTCCTCCCTCTTACCTCTTCTGTTGCTATAGAGGCAATACATGTTCTAGTGCCTTAGCCTCATGACCTACGAATCATCCTGAATTCCTCACTATCTCTCAGTCTACCCCCACCCCCACGCAATCAATTGGCAAGGCCTGTCGATTTTACCTTTACAGTATCTCTACCTTAAGCCCCACTTCTCTCCTCTGACACTGCCATCACTCTAGTGCAGGGCCTCATCATCCCACACCTGGATTATTGTAATAGCCTGCCAGCAAATCTGCCTGTCTCAAGTATCTCCCCATTTCAATCCATCCTCCATTCTGTTACTAAAGAGATTTTCTAAAGCAAAGCCCTCCCCCACATACACAGACATTCAATAAACTCCTGTGAGTTTCCAATGCCTCCAGGATCAAATATAAAATGCTTTGGTTTAGCATTCAAAACCCTTCATAACGGAAGCAGTGGATATAGCACTGGCCCCGGAGTCAGGTGGACCTGAGTTCGAATTCAGCCTCAGACACTAATTACGTAGCTGTGTGATCTTGGGCAAATCACTTAACCCCATTGCCTTGCAAAAACAAAGAACAAAAAATCAAAAACAAAAACAAACAAAGCCCTTCATAACCTAGCTCCATACTGCCTCTCTAATCTTAACACCTTATTCCACACCACATATTCTTTGACCCAGTGACAGTGGTCTCCTGGCTGTTCCATGAACAAGATACTTCATCTCTCAGCTCTGAGCATTCTCTGGCTGCCCCTCCCCCTTGTTTCATTACTGACCTCCCCTAGCTTCTTTCAAGTTCCAAGTAAAGTCCTACCTTCTACAGAAGCCTTCCCTAACCTCTTAATTCCAGTGCCTTTTCCTTATTAATTATTTCCTATTTATGTATGTTTAGCTTCCTGTAAATATATAATTATTTACAGATCATCTCCCCCATTAGATTGTAAACTGCTTGAGGGTAGAGACTATCTCACTTCTTTTTGTATTCCCAGTGCTTAGCACAGTGCTCAGCAAAGAGGGACATTCATTAGCTGCAAGTATAAAAATAACACTTTGTAACCCCTTAACATTTCACAACAGCCTAGGTATGGGTGAAGAATTATCTCCATTTTACTAATCAGAATACTAAGATCAGGATTAGTCTTACTGATGACCTTTACTGGTTTCTTCTTGACTTATTCCTCAGATTGTTTTGACCCATTATTGTTTGTAGTTTCTCTGGATGCTTTCCAGCTTCCCATTCCTACTATACTTTCTCCTCCAAGGTCATCTGTCCACTACATCCTGGGCTATCACCAATTGTCTTGACATTTCTCTTGCCACTGAACATTGATGACTCTGGAAGGAAGAATGAGGCTGATAACTTTGTGTAACTCTGCCTCACTTAAATTCAATTCTCAAGCAAGTCAAGACATCACCCTGTGATATCGTTGGTCCTCTTTAAAAATGAAGGACAGGGGCAGCTAGTTGGCGAAGCAGATAGAGCACCGGCCCTGGAGTCAGGAGTACCTGAGTTCAAAACCGGCCTCAGACACTTAATAATTACCTAGCTGTGTGGCCTTGGGCAAGCCACTTAACCCCATTTGCCTTGCAAAAAACCTAAAAAAATTTTTTTTAAATGAAGGACAAACAACAATAATAATAAGTATTATATTGCTTGCCTTCTCAATAGGTAGGGGTTAGGAGGTAGAGATTAAGGAGTTCAACATAAAAATTAATATTAAAATTTTTTTAAAAAACAGAGTTTGATCCAACTGTTATTATAAGGAAAACCCAGTGGATGAGTAATGCTTATTGTCCAAACTATAATATGTAGTCATATGAACAACCTATAGAACTCACCCATCAGTATCTATATCTTGGACAGACACAACCAATGGACAAGGAGTTGGGCCCAGAACTGAGCAGGCTGAGGAGAAAGCTGGATTATCTTTGAGAAATTATGTTGTTCTTTCAATGACTTCAAACTTTACCCCAAGATTGTTTTTAATACCAATTTTTTCAAAGGCTATTGCATTGCTGAGATATATGAAACTAGAGTATCCTCAGAATTGTAAATATGTACCATGTAGGGTCAACAGAAAGGAATATGACAGGCTGCAACAAATTTCAAAATTGAAATTAGAATGATAATGTTTGTCCTTCATTCTCACAGAAGACCATAACATCAGGGAGATGATGCCATGACATGCATGTGAATTGGATTGAATGAAGGAATGCTGTGCAAAGTCATTAGCCTCACTTTCTTCTCTAAAACCATCTGAGTTCAATGGTCAGATATTGATCAGAATGACTGAAGATGGTCCTAAATGCAAGACTATCAAGGTTAAATGACTTGCCCAAGGTTACACAGGTAGTAAGTGTCTGAGGTTGGATTCAAACTCAGGTTGTCCTGACTTCAGGGCCAATGCCCTACCCATTGTACTATCTAACTATCCCAGAAATTGTAAAAGTATCATAGAAAAGTATGAACAAGAAAGAAGGTGGACTAGTAACAGGAAGAAGAGATAAGCAATGATGATATCAGGAAAATCAAAGAAGGCCCCTTACATAGCAAGTGTATCCCCTGTGGCAAATTTATGAGAAGACATGGAAGAGTCACATGGACTAGGCAAGTATAGATGGATTATAACTGTCATCACTAGAGGGAATGCCCACTTGAATTAGATCACCTGTTCATTTGATAACAACATTTCAAAATTTCCTTAAAGTTTACAAAGTACTTTACACACATTATCTCAGATGATACAACAACCCTGTGGGGTAAAAATTATTATCTCCATTTTACAGTCAAGGAAATTGAGGTTGAGAGAGAGACTGAATGACTTGCCCAGGGTCACATAGTTGAATTTCTCAGGGAGAATGTGTACTGATATCTAATTCCAAGTTCAGAGTTCTAGCTATTACACTACCTAGCAGCTTCTTTGTGTGTTAAAGAGTGAGTCCACTTAATACAGACTCCTAGGTAGAAAAAAATGTAAAACTTCATGAGATGTGGGTGTTAGTTGGATATATATGTAATAAGGCATTGACTTCTCCTCCCCCCCAAAAAATAGGTCATTAAAAACCCTAAAAGAGCTTGCATTTATCCCTTGGTATAGTTTAATGGAAAGAATGGGCTGGGAAATAAAAGGTCTGGATTACAATCTCTGCTCCAGCTGTACAACTTTAGGTAAGTCTTTTTTACCTAGATAGTCCTCAGTTTCCTCTTCTGTAGAATGCAAATGTAAAAAAACCCATACTTTGCTCACACAACTGGCTTGTTAAAAGCCTCAGATGACATAATGAAAGAGAAAGTGTTGTGCTGATTTTAATACATTATACAAGTATAAAATATTATTGTTATTTTATTTAGACTATGAGATATAGCAAGGAAGACAAGACCAAAAATAAGGACCTGGGTTCTAGTCTTGACTCAACTACTAATCAGCCAGATCCATTGTAAATGTCAATAAATATTTATAAACAACTATGTATACTAAGCATTATGTTGGCCTCCAGGAAAGAGACAGTCCTTCTAGAAAAGAGACAGTCCTTGCCTTTCCATAAGCTTACAATCTAGAATAAGCATACAATACAAACCCAGATAGCTATGAAATCTAGAAGTATATGACAAATGTATTGGAGAGAAGGAAAGGAGGTTGTCAAGCCTAGGAAGGAAGAGCAGCATCAGGAAGATCAGAAAAGGCTTCCTGGAGGAGGTGGCATCTGAGGTGGACTTTAAGGGACAACAAAGATGTGTATTTTTGCTTTCCATACAGAAATATCATGAACAAAGGCACAGAAGGGCAAGGGGAATGGCAGGCACAAGGAGTAGTCACATTTGACTGGGGTAAGAAATTCATGGAGGGGAGTGATATGAAATGAATCTAGAAAGGTAGGGTAGGGCCAGAATGTGGAACAACTTTTTGGTAAACATCTCAGAAAACATGTGAGGTAGGTATAGTGAATTGTGTATTGAGCAGGAAGTCAGGAAAACCTGGTTTTGAATCCCACATCATGACATTTTATAGATTATATAACCATGGGCAAGTCACTTAACCATAGCAAGCTAAAGTTCCCTTACCTGTCAAATAGGAATCAAATTATCTGGAGAGCTATGGAAGAGTTCAAACAAACTAAAGTATATAAAGGACTCTGCAACCCTTGCAAACATTAACTTGTACAAATGTCAATAATTCTCATAATTCTAAAACAAACCCTCATTGCAAATTTTTGAGGAGTGAAGTAAGAGAAGATTTACAGAAGTAAGACCAAGTGGGATGTTCAAGATGGTCAAAGCTTCAGAGAAGTGAAGATGACTGGAAACACAACCACGGGATTAAATAATTAGGAAGTCACAGGTGACTTACAAAATAACAGTTTCAAAACCATCCACAGCCATAGAAAAAACTATACAGTCTGAATGCAAGACTAAAGCTTAGTATTTTTACTTTTTAAAACTTGTTTTATGCTTTTATTTCTCATAGTATTTTCCCCTTTTTTCTGATTCTTCTTCTATAAAATGACTAATGTGGAAATATGTTTAACATGATTATACATGTATAATTTATATCAGATTATTTGCTTTCAAGGGGAGGGTGAGGGAAGGGAGGGAGAAAAATGTAGAACTAAAAATCTAGCAAAAATGAATGTTGAAAACTTTACAGCTAATTGGAAAAATATAAAATTGACATTTAAAAAAAAGCACTTTCATTTACTATATACTTTTTTAAAGCCAGGTGTATATAACAGAGATTTGCATTTAATCCCCATTTTCTATGCTCCTTTGTATGAAGAAATGTTCTTTTTTCTTTTTGATATTTGTTAAATTCAGAATACAAAATGAGATTTAAGCAAGCAGTCTCTTGAGTGTTGGGGGCAGAAGCTTGATTGAAAGAGGCTGAGTAGTGAGCAAGAAAAAATGAGAGGCATTGTTTGGAGAAGAAACTGGTTCACTTTTTCTATTTGTATCCACAAAGCTTTGGAACATAGTAAATGTTTAATAAATGGAGTTTTTTCATCCATTTATTCATTCATTGAGTATAAACAACTTCTAGAAATTTAGCAGTAAAGGAATGAGATGGGATAGTGGTTTGATGGGTAGAATAGTCAAGGGAAGTAATTTCTGTCTGTTTTAGTACTGTGAAGACCTGTGCATGTTAATAAGCTGAAGAGAAAGAACTACTGGAGAAGAGTTTAAATGTTTTCAAATAAGAAAGACCTAGGCAAATCCTGAAGGAGTGAATAAAGGGTAAAGGTAGAGGAACTGGCCTAAATAAGGAGTAGTGTACCTGTTCTGGATAATTAGGTGTCAGTGTGTATCTAGTACTAGCCCTGGAATCAGAAAGATCTGAATTCAAATCCAACCTCAGATACTTACTAGTTACATGATCCTAGTCATGACACTTAACCCTGTTAGCCTCAGTTTATTCATCTGTAAAATAAGCTGGAGAAGGAAATGGCAAACTATTACAGTATTTTTCCCAAGAATCATCCAAACGGGATCACAGAGATGACTCATCATGAGCTATACCTGCTCTATTGCCAGAAGAAAAGAGGGGAAAGTGGGTGATGGAATGGAGGAGGAGGCTAAGAGAGCCTATATCAAATGGCCCTGAAGATCTCAGTGAGAAAAAAGCCTAGCTCATCTGCTCTAAGTGTGGGAGGGGGCAAAGATATGGTTGGTGGGGTAAAGAAAGAGAAAACAACAGCAACAAAAAGATTTGGAACAGATCCTGTGGAACATAAGCCAGGAAGCCCATGAATGTTGAAGGGAAGGATGGTTGAGCAGCAAGGAGGGCTTGACTGAGATTATGCATCATCAGTCTGAAGTAGGTGAAATCAGCTCAGTACTTCTTTGATGCTCAGTGCCTCTAGATCAAGAGCAGAGAAATCAAATGATTGTGGTACCCTGGAGAAAAGAACTCTGATCATCCCTTCCAGGCCCACATTGAGATTGGAATACCAAATTGATTTAGAGCTGAACAGGGGTCTTGGAGATCCTCTAGCCCAATCCCCTCATTTTACCTTCAAGGAAACTGGCAGGATGGTAAGTGCCCAGTTAGTAAGCATCAGCGTCCAATCTATGATTCCATTTCATTTGAGCAAAACTCTGAAAACTGTGTGGGCATGTGTTGTTTAATATTTCTTCCCCCAGGTAGTAAGAAACATTGCTGAACAAGGAACATGCAGAAGGAAATTCCCCACAAGGTAAACCAGCATTTGGGTAAAAGCATTGCCACCATCCAAGTTCATTAATCCATGGAATAATCATTTGTGAACTAAAAATCAGTCTTTATGTAGCAGGAAAAGCCTCGAGTGGTGAAATAATGGACTACCCCTCTAAAATGAATCTCATTAACCAAGACCCTAATACATAATAGCCTTCATTTATAAGCAGGCTTTCCTCCTCCTCTGTAGCTCTCCTCTAACCCTACCCCAAGTTACTAATGTCCCTGCAACTACAGGACAGCAGGACTCCAACCCACTCTCCCTGCTCTGCTGCCAAGTAGCTCCCTATTCCCATGGCTATTAATGGGGCAGATTAGAAGGTGGCCTGAGTGCACCAAAATGAAACTCTTGGATCAAGGCCCAGATGCTGGAAACTTTCTCCAACTCCCAGAGTACCCAGGTGTCCCCAGTGGGCCAACAGAAGGAGTGAGCATGGGCAGGGTACGGGAATTGCTTAAGGGAAGGTTCTATTTTGATCCTTCCTGGATTTCAGCAGGTCATTAAAAGAAAAAAGACAGTGGGCACTGTGTTCTTTGTGCCAACTAGGCAGGGTTAGGTTCTATGGATTTTCCCAGGAGGCATGTGGGTGTCTACCCAGTGGCCTGTGGGGTATCTAACAATTTAGGAGCTTTCAGAATTCTGAAAGAGAGCAGCAATGAAATGAATCCCTGAACATAGCTTGGTATGGTAACATGGGCATTTCCTTGCTTCTGACACCTACTATGTGACATTGGACAAATCACCTAACCTCTCTGGATCTCAGTTTACTATCTGTAAAAGGAGGGAGTTGTGCCCACTGATTCTGAAGGTTTTAAAGTTATAAGCCTATAATCCCAACGCATTTGCTTTGTGGAAGTCATTCCTTACCTCTTACTCTGTATCCACAATCAAAACCAGAGTCTCTGTTCATAGTCACCCAAAAAATCATGCTACCAACCATCAGTCAACAGAAAAAGCTTGGATAAGTGGAAAGAGATCCAGAATTGCCACTGATTCAGATGTATCCAAGGTCAACATTTATTCCACACTTAGTATCTGCTAGAGTGGACACTCCAGATATGCAAAGTTGCAATAAGATATTTCCTGTGTTACTAACATATAATATAGGAAGGGACTTTGATTTTAATTTCCTTTTGACTAAACCTAAGATTTCATTAAAGTAGAAAACTCCCCATCAGGAGATTCCCTCTGTCAATACAGATACTTGGGTGGGCTCTCTAGTCTTTCTGTGGTGCTGCTTTTAAGGTAAAAGGAGTTGACAGGAGCATCTATTGCATAAAGATTTACAAAGCACAGCCCATACTTACTACATTTGATTCTGACAACATTTCCTGTAAGGTGAGGTACTATAGGAAAGATTATCCTGAGGTGACAATTGAGAACACTGATATTCAGGACCTAGAACTGGAATTTGAACTTAGACCTTCTAAGTCCAGATCTATGCTACCAGAGACAGCTAGCTGGTGAAGTAGGTAGAGAGCTCTGAGTCTAGAAGCAGTAAAATCTGAGTTCAAGTCTGACTTCCTAGCTGCATAACCCTAGGCAACTCACTTAACCTCTGCCTCAGTTTCCTCATCTGTAAAATGAGGAAAATAATAGCACCTACCATTGAGAATCAAATGAGATATTTATAAAGCTTATATCCTCACTACATTTCAAATATAAGATAACTATAATTTAATGCATGGTCTTCCCTTCTCCACTAATTTTCCTTGAAGGCTTGGGCATCAGTTCTTCAATCTATAAAATAAGAATGTTGACCTTAATAATCTGTTGTCATTTTGTTATTATTCAGTTATATCTGACTCTTTATGGTCCCATCTGAGTCTTGTTTGGCAAAGATACTAGAGTGCTTTGTCATTTCCTCTCCAGATCATTTTCCAGATGAGAAAACTCAGACAAACAGAAGTAAATGATTTGTCCAGGACACATAGCTAGTTCATACCTGAGGCAGATTTTGAATTTAGGTGTTTTTGACACCAGGTGCAACACTCCATCTGGACCTAGTTGTTGTACAAGGTTCTGTGATGAGTTTGAGAATTGGCTTATGTAGGGAATGACATTGACTGGTGACCTGACCAAAAAAGAGAAAGTGCTTGGGGGGGTTGTTCAAGGAAGGGATCAGGCTAGAGTGAAAGAATGAGACCAGATTAGACTTTTTGAGATTTAGAATCACAGAGGACCTCAGAGATCACAAAGTTGAACCATTTCTATTTATAAATGATGGAAGGGGGCAGCTAGGTGGCACAGTGAGTAGAACACTGGCAAAAGATATGCAAATAGAACAATAAAGAGAATGCATCAAAAAGTCTGACTATATGTGGAGCAATGTCGAGGGGTCACATGTCTGGTCAGTGGAAGAGTCAGGGACTTGAGTTCAGGTATTCTAGAACCACTGGAATTTTTTTGAGCAAGGGAATGGTCCAAGGAAACAAATTTTATGAGGCAGTGATCTTGAAAGAGGATAGAGTTGGATAGAGAGAGACCAAGAAAGCATTACTGTGATTACCAGGGTAGACACGGGGATGAAATTTAAAAGACAAAGCTGAGAAAGACTTCAAAGGAAGAAATGAAAAGATGTGTTTTTGAGTTAACTGAGCTGGAGACCCTGAGAGTTACTGATTATTGAATGTTAAGTGAATAAAGTATCTCCCGTGGTCAAAGAAAAAAGCTTCTAAATGAAAAGGCCACCTAAATACTCTTTTACACTAAATACCTCCAACCTCATTCTAACTTTACCCTTACCCTATTCTACTTTATCATTCCCATCATTTAGTCCCCTCCAATTGGCTCTCTCCAATCTTCTCCTCCCAAAATATGCTTTAAGAAAAGACTCTGACATCAACAATTTACACCTGAATATAAAAAAGTTAAAGTCATCATTTTCCCTCTCCCAGGGTAGTTTTTTTTTTAATTTTAATCCCTTATTGTTTTGTTGATCTTGAGTCATTTCAGTTGTGTCTGACTCTGCATGACAACATTTGAGGTTTTTATGGTAAAGATACTGGAGTGGTTTGCCATTTCCTTCCTTCTTTCCTTCATTTTACAGATGAAGAATTAGGGCAAAGAGGGCTAACCCAGGGTCACACAGCCAGGCAGCTAATTTAAACATTGGAGGATGAGTCTTCTCAATTCCTAGGTCAATCCTCTACCCACTGAACCACCTAGTTGCCTGAACTGCACCACCACATTCCTGATTTTAGAAGGAAACCTCTGTCTCATGTGTTAACTTTCTCAATTAGATTGTAAACTTAGGGACTGGTGCTGTCTTGCTTTTTTTGTATTTTTATCCCCAGAACTTAGCCTGGCATCTAGTTAAGAAAAACTTAAGAAATGCTTTATTTATTTATCTGACTTGTTCTGTCTCTATAAAAAGGAAATATTCACTCTCCAATATGTGAAGAAGAGAACAGGGACACTCTTAAAAGCTTAATCTGGAGGGCACTGATGCAGAAGGTTAGACTTTATAGATAGCTAATGTCCCAACACCACTGGGGCAGAACCTGGTCCTGCCCTGCCATCTTAGAGCTCACAGTGCCTCCCTTACAGACAAGCTTATGTATTGGTTCCCTGAGATCCTGGCATCAAAATTTAGGAAACCAGACAGATGTTGGCATCAGGCCATTTGGACTGAGTGAAAGCACTGCCTGGCCCCACTCTCTGGGCAGAGCTGAGCCTGAAGAGGGAAAGTGTCACTACATAATACTGACAAAGTAAAAAATCCAGTCTGGATAATCCTCTTAAGTCAGGGAAGAAAATAACTAGTGTGATTGATAACCCAAGGACAATCTAGGCATGGGGACAAGACTGAGCAAGGGCAAACCCAGAATAGTCCCACTGAGCAAAAAGAGGATTTACACAGAAGAGCTCAGACTGAAGCAGGGAGAGGGAGAATTTTGAAAGGGGTTCACCTCGTCCTGCTCAATGTATTCTGAATGGGCCACCCCTGACTGACTGTAGTTGCCTACTCCTATGGCCTCTGTACGTAAAGGTAGGTGGTATAGCACATGTGACCAGACACCTGAGCTCAGACACTAACTGTGTAGGTCATTGTGGATGAGTTACTATGCCCTGATCAGTCTCAGTTACCCTACTTGTCCAATAAAAAGCAAAAAATCAGCAGGAATTTTATAGACTCATAGAACCTTAGAACCAGACTAGAACTTCAATGTTCTCTAATCTGACCCCTTTATTTACACATCAGCAAAATGAGGGTAAGTTGCCAAGAGTCACAAACCAAGTTAATGAGAGATCAGTGGAAGAGACAGAATGAGGGATCTATGTGCTTTAAGGAAGATATGAAAATTATACTCCATGTCTTATTGTGCTCAGAGGTTTTGGGCCTTCCCTGTAACATGCCTATTCTATTGACATTTTCCCCTTACACAAGTTCCCAGATTTTGCACTGAGGAAAACCTGGCTCCCATTTCAAAAGACACCTCTTCCCTGGTCCTAATATTGGACAGAGTTCCTCTCATGGCCCACACCCTCACCCACAAAGCCTTGGCCAGCTTCAGAAAACTCTCCTCTCCAGCCTATCCTCTACAGGGCTATCAAAATAAGCTTAGAAAATGAAGCTATTGATACAGTGTCTTAAGAAAAGACAGATCACAGAATTTTGAGAGTGTTGGAAGGACTTCCATGAGCATCTATTTCAGTCCTTGACTGAAAGGATTCCCCTCTACAACATAATCAGCAAGAGTTATACAGCCTCTGCTTCAAAATCTCTAAGGAGGGAACAGCTAGATGGTACAGTGGTTATAATGATAGACCTGCAGTCATGAAGACCTAAGTTCAAATCCATCCTCAGACACTTAGTAGGAAAGTCACTTAATTAAATTTGCCTCAGTTTTCTCATCTGGAAAATGAACTGGAGAGCGAAATGTCAAACTATTTCAATATCTTTGCCAAGAAAACTCCAAATAGGGTAATGGAGAGTCAGACATGACTGGAAATGACTGAACAGTAATAACAAAAGAGGAAGAACCCATCACCTCCTGGGGTAGCCCATTTGAGTTGTTGTTGTTGTTGATGATGATGATGATACTTAGTTGTTTCAGTCATGTTTTATTCTCTGGGACCCCATTTTTAATTTGAGGGCACTTCTATAAGTCAGAAGTTTTTTTCTTAACCTCAAGACTATTTTGGCCTCTTTTTGATTTCCACTCATTTCTCCTAGTGCTCCTTTCTGGAGTCAAACAGAACCAGCCTAAACCATCTTACAGCTCTCTCATTTCTCTATTGAGTTTTCTCTTTTCCAGGACCCTGCATCATCTTAGTTGCCTTCTTCTGGACATAACTGGTTTATTCACATCTTTCTTAACATGAAGTGCCCAGGGCAGAACACTATATTCTAGATTAAATCTGCCAAGAACAGGAAAAAGGAAGTTTATCACTTCCTTAGTTCAAGAAGTTATGCATTTCTCAATCTAAGATCATTTTTCTTCTGGCTTTTCTTGATGGTTGCTGTCTGAGATGGAACTTATTAAAAATCAAAGCTCCTAGATTTATTTTCTTATGAATTACTGTGTAACCATATTAACACCATCTTGAGAGGCAACATGGAGTAGTGGATGAAGCAACAGACTTGGGATGCAAAGAGGACTTCCATTCAAATTCTGCCTTGGAAAGTGTGTAATCTCCTTGTGCCTCAGTTTCTTCATTAGTAAAGTAAGAAGGGGTGGACTTGATTGCCTCTAAAGTCTCACTATTATCCTAAGATCCTTTACTTCTGTCATTAGTTTTTTGATCCAAGTGTAAAATTTTACATTTATTCCTGCGGAATTTCATTTTGTTAGACTCAATTTATGCCATCTTGACAAGATCTTTTTGAATCCTGACTCTATCATCCAATGTTCTCGCTCTCTCTCTCTCTCTCTCTCTCTCTCTCTCTCTCTCTCTCTCTCTCTCTCTCCCCCCCCCAGCTTGGTGGCATATACAAACTGGATGAGCATGCCTTTTATCCTTTTATTCAAGTCAAAAATGTTAAATAGTTTAAAGTCAATTATACAATTGTGGGTTACACCATTGGAGACATACAATCACACTGGTATTGTTACTGAACCTTTGGAGTGGAGTCATTCAACAAATTCTGAATCTCTCTAATTGTATTAGCTACTCCATGTCTTTCTATCTTTTCCACAAGAATATGAAGTACTTTATTAATGGTCTTACTAAAAGCTATGTAGACTATATCTGTAAAATTCCCCTCATCTGCCTATTTAAAAAAATTAGGATTGTCTTGATGAGCATTCTGCTGCCTTTTTGGAACCTCTATTTTTCTTCCCTGATCTCCACTTACTATATCTTCAATGACCTCTTCTAGAATTTTTCCAGATATTGAAATCAAGCTCATCAAAACAAAAGTTTAGCTGTGTCACTTTCTAGCTCAAGAAATTTCAATGATTTCCTGTTGCTATTAGAATAAAATATAACTTCCTCACTTTGGCTTCAGTCTGACTATAGTTTAACAATTCCTCCCTATCCCACACTCTAGGTTCTAGTCAAACTGGAATACTTGTTGTTGTCCAAATTAAACATTTCATCTCCTGCCACCATGCCTTTGTCTCATATGACTTTTTTGCTCAGATTATGTTCCCTCTCACCTCTACTTCTTATAAGCCCTTCTTACCTTCAGGTCTTAACTCACATGTCATTTCCTACCATCTTTGATGATCCCTTTAGTTGGTAAGACTCAATTCTTCTTCAAATTATCATACATATACTTGTCTGTTTATATGATGTATCTCTGCAGTAAACTACAAGCTCCCCAAGAGCAGGTCCCATTTTTATCATATTATCTTTGGTGCCTTAATCATAGTAGACATTTAATGCTTATTACATACAATGGATTAAATTTAAAACAAAACAAATTCCAACACACTGTAGAAATGGGAATATTTAGAAACCAAAATATTCATATTTATAAAAAATGTTAAAAGCTATTTTAAATTTTATGAAAATTTTAAAATTATTTTTAAAATATTCATTTTTTTCATAACTCAGCATTTTACTCACTCTTGAAACTGCCTACCTGCTAATTCTGATCAAAAGATCCAGATTCTAACTTTAGGCAAATCCCTTTTCCTTGTTGAACCTCAGTTTCCTTATCTGTGAAACAGGGAAGATAATTTGACTAGGCAAGAGGGAAGATCCTAATGAAATCTCAGCTGGTGCTTTCTCTCATGGCTGGTGAAAATAAAAGATATGTGTGTGGAGAGGGGCCAAGAGGAGGGTGGCATTGGGATATGATTAAGGTCTCTTCCAGTCCTAATAGTCTCTGATTCTTCTGGTCAGGTCATACTTCAAACCCAGGCTTCCTGATTTGCTGATCAGTGTTCTTTTCCCTACACCACAGCTGACTCTATTTAGCTACCTACTATCTTCCTAGGATCATGTTAGAATAATAGCTTCCCTCCCTACCTCATGGGATCAAATGAGATCATGCATGTGAAAACACTTTGAAAAGCATAAATCGCTATGCAAGTATGAGGGATTCCTATTATAAAGCTACCCCCAGGGCCTATGCCATGGGACCACTCCCATGGATTCAATTATCATCTCTATACAGATGGCTCCCAAATCGATATATCCAACCCTAATCTCTTTCCTGAACTTCAGTCCCACATTACCAACTGCCTGCTGGACATCTTTTCTTGGAAGTCCCATAGGAATCTCAAACTCAACATGTCCAAAACAAACCTCATTATTATTCCCCCTAAATCCATCTCTCCTCCAGACTTCCCTGTGTCTTTTGAGGGTATCCCATCTTTCTAGTAGCCTAGGATTAAATCTCCAGCATTATCCTTAGCTCTTCCCTCTGACTCATTCTTCTAATATCCAATCAGTTGTCAACATTTTCAATATTGCTTCCAAGTAGGAATAAAACATAGATCTGACCCTGTTACTCACCTAGTCAGAAATCTTAAATGATTCCCTTATTACCACTAGGATAAAGTACAAAATCCTTAACCTGTTATTAAAAACCTTCAATAGCATGACTCCCACCTAACTTTCTAAACATTTATATTAATCTCTTTTGCTCCCTCATTCTAGGCAAACATGCCTCCTAAGTATTCCCTGTATACAACATTCTACCTCTCAACTCCCTGTGTCTGAAATATATACCCATCTCTTCTCACTTTAAGAATCAGTCGCTCATTTCCTCAAACACCATCCAAGATTTCCATCAGTTTTTAGTGTTGTCTCCCTTTTGAAATATTTAATATAGCTTTATAGGGGTGGCTAGATGGCTCAGTGGATAAAGCACTGGCCCTGGAGTCAGGAGTACCTGGGTTCAAATCCGGTCTCAGACACTTAATAATTACCTAGCTGTGTGGCTTTAGGCAAGCCACTTAACCCCATTTGCCTTGCAAAAAAAAAAAAACCCTAATATATATATATATATATATATATATATATATATATATATATATATATACATATATATGTATATATATATTATATATAGTTTTGTAAATACTATATTTATCTGGGGACATGTTGATATCCTCCTCTTCCCTCTCTCTCCTCATTCCCACTTTCCCTCACATATCCCAAACAGACCATAAACTTTTGGGTTTTTTTAAGATCCTAAATAGCATAACAGTTTGTTGAATTTCTGGGAAGGCTGCTTTTCAGCAAGGTGTTTTCAGTGATTCAGCTTCCAAAGAATTGATTTCAAGTTGTATACAGCTTATATGGAATATCTACCCATAACAATGTTTTTGTTTTTTATTTTTTTTTATACTGAGTGTCTTCTACAGACCAGGGTTCAGTATTATCTCCAGTCTTCTATATAATCTCCCTTTTATTCCCATTTTCCCAAACTCATGACTTCCACTTTCATCAAGCATGAAAGAAAGGACTAGTCAAGACAAAGTTCTCCATGGCCTATACTCAGAAAATTTTCTGAAATGAAGAGGAGCAGATTGTCCTCTACTCTTATTCAGAATATCTTTAGGGATACAGACTGTTTAGTTTCCTTTGATCTCTCAACTTCAGGGTTTGATCACCATGATGATCCAGAAGTTCGTAGAATCATTAAGTTGTCAATTTCCCTCTTATATGACTGTACCTTGTGCTTCACTAATTGAAAAACTTTTGGAGATTGGGGACCACATATCTTCTTTTGTTTGTTCTGGGATATTAATACATATATATATATATATATATATATATATATATACACACACACACACACATAATGTGTGTGTATGTATTACATGTATGTAAAGGTAAGAACTTCTTGGGGTTACTCTAGAATTGTGATAAACCTAATAAATCTTCTAAAGTTTGTCTAGACAGACAGACAGACAGACAGACAGACAGACAGACAGACAGACAGATAGATAGATAGATAGATAGATAGATAGATAGATAGAAAGGTAGATAGATAGATCTGATGCACTGTTCCAAGATGAACAAATTTTCCAGGATCATCCTTCTCAGCCTCTCTGACCAAATGATACCAGAGAATTATCAGAATTTCAGAGTTGGAAAGGACCTCAGCAACCAAACTTTAGAAGATTTATTAGGTTTATCACAATTCTAGACTTGACCTCAAGAAGTTCTTACTTTTGCATACATGTAATACACACATACATAAATACATATATGTGCATACCAAACTCTAAATTTCCAACACATCTGGCAAAGGATGTGAATGCATTTAAGAGTGCCAGTGTGTAGTGCCTGGATTTATTTTTAACTTATATGACCTTGGCCAAAAAATTTAACTTTTTTGAGAGCTGAAATTTTTTTTTTATTTTGTAAAATGATGGAGTTTCACTGAAACAAATTTTAAGAGCCTTTCTGGCTCTAAATCTATGATCCTATGACATAGCTAAGGTTAAGGCCTGGAACTATGGTTAGGACAGGTTTGAAGTAGGAGTAAGTTGGTTATTTAGTTATAGGTATAGTTAATGTGGGGCATATAATATTAAACATATAGTCAAGAAGAAGAAATGGTTAAAACTGGGGATTTGTGTCCAGGTTAGAAATTGCAAAGAATAGTAGATAGAGAAATGCCCTCAAAAATAGGAAATTCTAGGCTCAAAAACTGTCCCTGAATGATGTTGGTTTGTGTGACATGGTAAATCATTGAGGTGGGTCACACAATCACCTAAGGTGCTGAAAATTGAAAAAAAAAAGAACAGAGGACATGAGACATGGCTAGGATTTGGGATAGTCAGGATAGGACACCTCATTAGGATTGTAAATGTAATCAGGATTGAGAAAATGGTTACACTTGGGTTAGTGAAAAGGATTAGTGAAAAGTATCATCATGTTTATCATCCAGAGGACAGAACTGTTCTATAAAGTCATTCATTACAACTATTTCTACCAAAAGTTTTCTGCAAACTTATCCTCACTTAACATGACAACTCTCACCCAATTCTTCTTTCCATGGGTCCCTATAATTGTGCATATTCCAAAGACATTTTGAAGCTCTTGCCTCAACAACACAAAAAAATTATTAATAATATCCTTTTGTACTTTAGTAAAATGAGATAAGGAGAGAAAGAAATGACTTGGTCATTGAAGTAATAAGTGTATAAGCCACTTCTGATTCAAAGTCAAATTCCTTTCTTTCATTTAACATCATGTTGTCTATTAGCAAATTCTTGTGGCCAAGTGATTAATTGTAAACATAGGTTGGATTTATATAATGCTTAACCATTCACAAAGCAGCAAAAATTCACAAAGGCTCCTGCTAAACTTCCATAAAATTTCCATAAAAGCCTCAGTGAGTCACAGTAAGAGAGCTAGAGTTAATACTTTTGGGAGGCAGACTTAGCTGAGGGAAAATATTTAAATTTCAGAGTCAAAAAATCTTGGCTGTAATGCCAACACTCCCACATGTTGCCAATGTGACCTTGGACAAGTCACTTCATTTCTCTGTGCCTCTGTTTCCTCACATGTATTTTTGTTTTGTTATTTTATCCCCTCCAACATTTATCATTTTCCCTTTTGTCATATTAGCCAATCTGATAGAAATGAGGTGGTACCTCAGAGTTGTTTTAATTTGCATTTTTCTAATTATTATCCATTTAGAGATTATTTTCATATGACTTAAAGATAACCTATTCATATCCTTTGAACATAGGTCAGTTGGGGAATGACTTCTATTTTTATAAATTTGACTCAGTTCTCTATAAATGTGAGAAATAAGACTTTTGTCAGAGATACTAGTTGCAAAATTTTCCCCAGTCTTCTGCTCTCCTTTTAATTTTGGTTGCATTGGTTTTGTTTGTGCAAAACTTTTAAATTTTATATAATCAAAATTATTTGTCTTACATTTTGTAGTGCTCATATTTTCTTTGTTCCTAAATTTTTCCCTTATCCATAGATATGACAAATAAAATATTCCTTTCTCTCCTAATTTGCTTATGATATCACTCATGATAGATCATGTAGCCATTTTGACCTTATCTTGATATATGATGTGAGATATTTGTCTATAACTATTTTCTATCATTCTGTTTTCCAGTTTCCCCAGCAGTTTTTGTCAAATGAGTTTTTGTTCCAAAGCTTAAATCTTTGGGTTTATCAAACACTAGAATACTATGGTCATATTGCTGATCTATTCCACTGATTCACCATTATTTTGATAACTGCCACTTTGTAATATGCAGTTTGAGATGATTGAACTAGATAATTTCCAAAGTTCTTTCCAGCTCTAAATCTATAATCCTATGAACTTCATGACCCTGATTTCTTTGTCTTGTCTCCATTCCTGAAATAACTCTTCAGCACCACAAGAGCACTATTTGGTGCTATTGAGCAGCTATTTTGGTAAGTCCTGGTCCACTTCTCATGGACAGATCTGATGCACTGTTACAAGATGGACAAGTTTTGCAAGATCATCCTCCTCAGCTGTCTCTGTCCAGATGACACCACAGAGTATCAGAATTTCAGAGTTTGAGAGGACCTTAGCAACCATTCAATTTGACCCATACTTGAAAGAATTCCTTATGTAACAGATTATTGGATTTTTGTCTATTGAGAAAAATATTATCTCCATAGACAGTCACCTCTAATTATTTTTTAAAAGATTTTCTTTCATCAGCCCTAAATATGGGGTGCTTTACAGCTGCACAGTGTTTTCTACATCTTGTATGCATGTTACACCAGTGCTCAATATTAATTAACTGAATATCTCATCTGACAATGACCATGACCTTGAAGTATAAGATATAGCAAGTCAGTCAATAAAATATGTGCCAGATGCTGTACTAAACACTGGGGATATAAAGAAAGGAAGAAAAAACAGTTACTGCCCTCAGGGAGCTCATAATCTAATGGGGGAAGACAACACTTACTTCTTGATAGATCATGATGAAAGTCTAAAGGAATGCATCAGTCAGGTAGTAAATGAGGTGTCTGTCTTGGGCAACCTCCTTAAAAGAAAGATCTAGGAGGAGAGGGTCACTGTCCCCTCCTACCTCAAATCCAATCAGAGGGAAGGAAGAGCCCCAAGGGTAGGAGATAACTGAGGAGGTGTGAGTTTCAGAACTGATGTCATCTTGCAGAATGATGAGTTTCTGGAGGACTTGATGAAAATCCAGATTACAACTGATTAGAAAATAATGTTCAGAAAATATGCTGCTCTTTCCTCTGAAACTCAGTTTCCTTATCTGTAAAATAAGAATACTGGACAACATCATGTCTAAGGTTTGAGCCCGTGAAGATCTGACAGAAAACTGAAACTCAAAGGAAATGATCAGTTTATCCCAAATCACCCATGCAGAGATAAACCATAGCAAAAGTAATAACTTATATTTCCATGGCACTCTGAGATTTATCAAATAGTACTTATCTCACAGCAACTTGGTAAAAGTACATAGTAAAAAGTATTATTGTCTCCATTTTACATGTGAAGAAGCTGAGAATCAGAGAGGTTGAGATATCTGCTCAGGGTCACACAGCTATCAATTTCCTAATTTCAAGACTGGCCACCATACCAGATTTCCCAACCTGTGTACCCAATCTTTAATTTGGGGGATTTATTGCAAGGAGTCTGCAGATATCTCTGCATACCAAGAACCACTATTTTTTTTATCTTTATTTAGTGCTTATCAAATATTATTTAGTTGATTATTATTATCAATAGCTACATATTTGGTTTTATATTTTCAAATATAATACATGTAGAGGTTGTTGTGATGAATAAACAAACTTTCTTAAAATATGACTGAATTTATAGTTGTTTTGCCATATATTTTCTCCATCTATGGACAGTATTATCTATTGATTCATGGAGAATTATTATCACTACCAATCTGTAGGAGTCCATGACATTTTGTTCATTCAAAAGGGGATTCCCATCTTAAAGGGCATGATGAATTGCTCAGTGGCTAGATCTCTGGATCTAAAGTCGGGAAGGCTTGAGTTCAAATCTAGCCTCAGGCATTTCTAAGTTGTGTGTCCCTGGGCAAATCACTTAACTTCTGCCATTTTTCAGTTTCCTCAGTTGAGGAAAAGGGTAGGAGGGATAATAATAGCATCTACTTCACAAGGTTCTTGTGAGGATTAAATGAAATATTTGTAAAGCATTTAGAATACTGTCTGGAACATGGTATGTGATTAATCAAGTTTTTTTCCTTCCTTCCAAAAGGACTAAGAACTATTGCTCTAGCCCACCCAAAATTCTGAATTCCTGGGTTAGAACCCTTACTATCATTCCATACTAACTTCCCAAAGAGGTACAATCTAAAGTTTTCTGGGTGTATTTCTTAAAAGATTGAGGGAGAAAAGATAAGAAGATATAAGCAAAACCAACACCTTTTCCTTGTACGGTGACTTCTACACTCTGCCTTCTCTACTATCCTTTTGCCAACTCCATCTTCTAAGGCTTCAAACCAATATATAAATAACAAATGATCTGTCTCTCTTCTATGTTCAAAGTGCATAGTTTATCCCTGGCCAGAACCCAAATTTCACAAGAAACTAGCTCCTCTCTCCTTCTTCAATCTTCAAGCAACACAACAGTCACTTCTCTCCAAAGATTCCTGGATTCATCCAGAGGGTCTAGCAAATCAATCAAACCTGGACCACACAAATGAGTCAGATTTCTGCAAGGGGGTCAGTTAAGATAGGGCAACCCATCCCACCTACCCTTACAGCAAAGTCACTAATGAACTAGCCCCTGAAATGAAACAGTTATAAAAACTTCTCCTTCCTCCTCCTTTTCTTTCTGTGACTCTTCCCTCTCCTTTTCTTCCTCTTCATCACCTTCCTCCACTACCCCTCTTTTTATTTCTTTTGTTCATTCTTCTCCTCTCCCTTTGTCTTCTTTTTCCCTTCTTGTCCTCCTTCCATTCCTTTTCTTTTTTTCACCTTAACCCTCCACCTTCTTATTCTTCCTTTTCCTTTCCCTTTTTTTTCTTCTTCTTTCTCTACTTCTTTTCCTTCAGAAAAAAATGCAAAATGCAAAGGGAGGGTATCAAAATACACTTTGCATTCAGGGGAAAGAAGTAAATAAATAATTTCCTCATTTCACTTCTTTTTGCCATCTAAATTCAGACAGGAATATAAGACCTATATATTTGTAAGTTACACACACACACACACACACACACACACACACACATATATATATATATATGTGTGTGTGCATATGTGTATGTGTGTGTAATACATAATAGCATCAATATACATATACACACATTCATATTTAACTCTGTCCAAAGCCACACTGGCCCTATTTCTTCAGGGTCAGGGTCCTAATAAAGGAAACTCATTCCCCACCCCCTCCACCCCCCTTTGGGGGCTCCCCCACCAGCATCAGGCCACCTTAAGCAGCTCCTGACACATATAAATGGCTGCCGGGAGGTCGGCTGTTTGTTTGATTTTCGGCAGTGTGAAGGTTGAGTTGAGTCATTTTGCACCCAATTACTTTGCAGTAAATTTGTCGGATGATTCTTGTCGAGGGGTATTGATCCAACATGTCACCTTGAACTTGTTTATTGACACATCAAATTCAGAAGTCAAGCCTGCTCAATTGACCACTTCCCAATTAGGGCATTTATATGATGTCACAAAGACTTCTTGTCATCTTCTGAGGAGAGCCATTTGTTCCCACTTCCCCCAGCCCTCCCCCCAAGCCCCCGACCCAGTCTCCTGCAAAGCAGTTGCTATTTTTCTCTGACCTTTCGCAAGACAGATGGCAGTCCATAAAATACATCATTAGCAACATGTCATTTTATTCTGCCTTGGTTTTTTAAGTGAAAGGTGCTTCGTTCAACAAAAGATTTTTCAATCGATTTTCCCAGATGACAATGAGACTTGACCACTTCTTTTTCCCAGGCAATGGAGGACAGACATGAATCAGAACTATTTGGCAATGAGGGTGCCAGCCAGCTTGCACCCAACAAAAGCTTCAGGGGAAGGGGGAGAGGGGGGAACCCACACCAACCAATAAGATGAGGAGAGCTGTATATAATGAAGAAAGGTACTGACTCCAATACTCCCCTCCCCACCCCCACCCCACTTTTGGCTTTAAGGACAGCATTAACAAGGATGTTTGAAAACAAAAGTATCTGATTATATGTAATTATGAGATATTGCATGCTGGGCCTAGATGAAGGAAATGCCTACTGCCATTTCCTGGGCGTAGGCTTCCTGGTACAGGGCAAAAAGCTTGGTTCTGCATCTCCTACCTCAGCTTCCCTAGACTTCAGCTTCTTCATCTATAAAATGAAGAGGTTGGACTAGATAGACTCTGAGGACCCCTTCCACTCCTTTTTGCCTTTAAATCTATTACCTCTAAATATATTTGCCAGAGAGAAGTAAAGGAATAGATGAGGGAGGGAGGGAGGGAGAAAAAGAGGGAATACATGTTGGGGGGAAGAGAAAGGAAGAAGAGAGGGAGAGAGAGAGAGAGAGAGAGAGAGAGAGAGAGAGAGAGAGAGAGAGAGAGAGAGAGAGAGAGAACCCCTCAAATGGGAACACAGCACAAGAGATCATCTATTTCTACCATCTATTTACAAGCAGATAACATTTATTATTTACCACTTTACCAGTGAGATAGCTGTGGTCCCAGACAGGTTAACTGATTTACCTCCGTGTCACCAAAGCTACAAAGTGATAGAGAAAGAACCAGAAAATAACTTCCTCTCAATGAAGAAGTTAAAAGAAAGGTGTGGGAACTGGGGAGAAAGGGCATCTGAAATACGCTAAATGTGGACCCAACACAAGCAAGATCCAAATTCTTTTAGAGATTTTGGGGGGGGGGGTTGGTTTGTTTTAATCAGCAAGACCGAAGAAGAGACCTTACAAGTAATTTTCTAATGGGAAACTGAGGCCATGATTTGAGAAGCAACTTGCCCAAGGTCAAACAGTGAGTCAGAAGCAGAGTCAGACTCAGAATCCAGGCCTCTTGACTCCCAGGCCAGGGCATCATTCAAGCTGAAACAACTCAAATATGGGAAACTTCAGTGGTTAGATATTGTTTTAATTCAAGTACATTCATTCCTATGTAACAACTATTTATCAAGTGCTGACTCTGTGAAAGAGATGGGAGAGGGTCCCTCAAGGTGCTGACATTTCAGTTGTTCAGACAGATCTGTCATTAAACAACAAGAGGTAAAATAGGTTACTACACAAAAAATTGAATGTAATCCAGCTCCATCGAAGATAGTTTATATAGTGAATGGTAATGGACATTCAGAGGAGTTGAAGTAGCAGAGATTTCCTAGAGGCAGGCAAGTCTCTTATCTCAGCCAAAGAGAGACCTGCAATCAAATTTCCAAAATCTGTCATTTGTTAACAACCAGAGTCTTGTTTTCTTACTTACTCAAGTTACCACCTCCTATAGGAAATCTTGCCTAAATACTCAGTATGGTACAATGGGAAAAGATGTATATTTAGAGTCAGAGGACCTTCATCCAAAACCTGCCTCTTCTGCTTACTATTTGTGTGATTTTTGATGACTCGATATCTCAGTTATCTCACTGATAAAAATGGAGGAAAGGGAGGGCTAAAAGGACAGGAAAGGAAGAAGAATAAATAAATTAAAAAGTATTTATTAAACTTTTCCTATGTGAGGATACAAATTTTAAAAATAATATAGGACCTGTCCTCAAGGAGCTTATATCCTTAAAAAAGGGAGATAGCATGTATAGGAGAGTGGTTTCTAGGGAAGGATGTTTTGTTTGAAAAGTGACAGGGATGGATAAGCAGTAGAGTCATAGGAGAGTAACATACCCATTATAGTCACAATAGAAGTATTGATTTGATTATGGTTCCAGAAATGGAAGATGGCTTAGTTGTAAATTGAGGACATGACTGGGGACAGCTAAATAGAGTAAACCATGTAAGATACCTATTGAAAAGGGAGAGGGGGTGGGGAGAGAGATGCAGTGATATCTGCTCTCCATCCCCAGGCTTCTTAGGCTAGTTTTTCCTTTAGAGATATTGAAACCAACCTCAACACTCCTCAAATGGTAACCTGGAAGATAATGATGGGCAACTTAGATGTTGGGGAAATTTGCTTAGCTGAATCAACTCCTGTGTTCTTTATGGTTTAGTAAATCTTTGTTAATTATTAAATAAATGACCTACCAATGTCTCATTTCATTTCACTATCAAACATAAATGATCAAGGGACTGGCCTGTGTGGAGTTCCCCCCAGGACCACAGGTCACAGGTTAAAGGGTTAAGGGTCCCAGACCAAGTATGTTGACAGTGAAGATGGGTAAGAAAATAGCTAGAGTGGACTAGATTAGAGGTGTCAGCTAGATTGAAATGCAATTGGAAAATATTTAAAAAATGAATAAAAAATACAATTTGTTGTTTAGTTGTATCCTATTCATCCTAATCCAATTTAAGGTTTTCTAGGCAAAGATACTGGAGTGGTTTCCTAATTCCTTCTACAGCTCATTTTACAGATGAGAAAAATGAGGCCAAAAGAGTTAATTGATTTGCCCAGGGTCACATAGCTGATAAATATCTAAGGTCAGATTTGAACTCAGAAAGATGAATCTGTTTCCAGGCCTTGACACGAATCAATGTGCCATTGTATTCCAAAAATACATTCAATGTGTGATTCTCTTCTCTTCTTTTCTTTTCTTTTTGCAAGTCAGTGAGGTTAAATGACTTGCTTATAATTATATATGATTATTATGATTTATTTATTCTTCTTCCTTTCTTGCCCTTTTAGCCCTCCCTTTCCTCCATTTTTACCAGTGAGATAACTGAGATTATCGAGTCTTATCAAAAATCACACAAATAGTAAGCAGGAGAGGCAGGTTTTAGATGAAGGTCCTCTGACTCTAAATATACATCTTTTCCCATTGTACCATACTAATGACTTAAATGAGGTCACACAAATAAGTATTAAGTGTCTAAGGTTGCATTTGAACTCAGGTCCTCCTGACTCCAGGGTTGGTGCTCTATCCATTGCATTATCTAACTGTCCCCATTATGTGGTTTTCTAAGCCACCTGCAGAGATACCTATGAATGATTTTTAAGTTCTGTTTCTAGTGAAGTTTTGATTTGATTATGGTTCCAGACTGGACTAAATGATTTCTAAGGTCCTTCCTTTAAACACTATCTATAATCTCCTACAACATTCACTGAACACACTCTTCTGAACTTTATTCATAGTGTAATCTTGGATAAACTATTTACTATCTCTGGATCTCAATTTCTCCATTTATAAAATGACAAGATTAGGATTGCACTTCTCTGACATTCTATGGTTACCTAGTTGGCATACGGAAACTGCGCAATTGAAATTTTCATTTAATTCAATAGTTTATCATATTGTTTTCAGTTGTTTCTGCTGTATTTGCCTCCTCAACCCCTCATCAACTGCATTGTCAAGTCTTCAAAGGCAGTACCTTATCATTTTCCTGTATCCCCCTTAACTTCAACCTCAGCTTTGGGTACAAAGTAGTTACTCACAAAATACTTGCAGGTTGGTTAAATCTGTGCCCTTGGTTAATGCTAAGTGAATGTCCTCTAGAGCTGTGGTTTCTCTTTATGCTCCCATAATGTCCTCAGACCAGCCAGGAGTTATTCCTAAAAGTGAGGGTTGGATATGCCCCTGTCTGGTAGAACATATCCTGATAACAGTGAGAGGAAAAACAAAAGGGAACCATAAGAAATAGGTGAGACCCCCATGGACTTTGGGGATGTGACTAACCAGTCTAGCACTATGGGAATACAAATGTATTAAATACTGTACAAATTCATACAAACTCAAACTTCAAGGCAAGGTTGGCCTTGTGAATAGCCAGTCACCTATCTGAATTCTTTGGTGCCCCCTTCTCCCTCAAATTTCCTTTATTTACACATCACAATAAGATAAATTTTTGTCATTTGTCACTTTTGGGGTGAAAACATTATTTGAATTAGGTATATTATGTTTTATTGCAAGAGACATAAGTTCTTAAAAAATTTTTTTTCTGACTTTTTTTTACTGAGGTAGTATTGCAGGTTGCTAAGTGTTGCTAAGGCAACTTAATCCTTAGACTCTTCCCTAACTGATTAAGGAATGTGTATAAATTACTTTAAACCAGTTATAGTCATCTGGAGACCAAAAGGAGGAGGACTCTCCCTTTATAAGAGCAAAGTGGGAAGCTGCCTCTTTCTGATTAGGGAGGAAAAAATGACCCACCAGGTTTTCTGTGTCAAGATCATCTTTCTTTGCTCCTTCCAGCTTCGGCTGCAGAAGAGAGAAAGAAAAGAACTTTCCAACTAAGGAATCACAGGGAGCACTTCAAGGTATTCCAAGATGATCCAGAGCACAAGGAAATTAAAGTCATCCCTTTAATTAGCTCTCAGAGACTGAGCAGGGTAAAATAGACCACCTGTGGTGGAGATAGAGCAAAGCCACGAGCAGCTGATGGAAACAGCTGGAAGCACATTGACCCAAACCAGCCAGAAAACCCAGGAATCTAGCACAAGCCCTGAGAGAGCAGAGGCACCATATTAAGACTATTTTGGTGATTTTGATTTTGAAAGGAATATTCTAATCAAAGTCTGTGAGTAAGACTAGTATAGAAATAAGCCACTGAGGAAAAAGTAGTGAGAGATCAAATTTTACCTTAGACTTTGTTCATTTTGAAGGTTACTTTAAAGCAATAGCAAAGAGGGAAATAGGCCCAGATGTAGTATCTCCTTATTAATGGTTCAGTTTAGCTAGAGGGACATTCAGAGATTAGCATAAAGGCACTGGGGTGTGAGGGGTGGAGAGGGAGTTTGAAAAGGGAGAGAACCTATCAATATCACCACCACCTTTTATTAAGAGCACTAAAAAAACTCACTGGTCTAGGTGTTTAAGGAAGATTGAAAGAGAAAGACAATTCTTAGAGAAGATAGACTGAAAGTGCATATAGAAAATTAAACTAAGAAAACATATTTGTATACCTGAAGCTAAGCTTGAAACTTGCTCTTGTAGATTGCGGTCCACCAAAGATTCTGAGCTTTCACTGAAATCATGCTATTTGACCTCACCATATGAAATAATATACATACCATGGAGAGTAGATTCTTCGAGCATCAATAAGGTATATATTTATAAAAAGGAATATGAAAAAATTCTCCTTAACCCCCCCTGATGTATTTTATGTAGGAGTATGCTATATGTATGTAGGGGAATGTTATATGTATGTAGGGATATGCTATATGTCAGAAAGATCTGAGTCCAAATTCAGTCTCAGACCCTTGCTAGCTCTGCCTACCACAGATTCTACAACTGTAAAATGGAGATAATAATAACATTCACCTTATAGAATGTTTTGAGCATCAAATGAGATAATATTTTTAAAAGCATCTATCATAGAAAGTGATACATAATTTATTCTCTTCCCTCACCCCTGTTGCATTGTAAGTAGGCTACCTGTCTTGCCAACTACTGGTCCTAGTTCTGGTGGAAACATTTCTAAAACTTACCCTACTTACCAAAGGAAAGGGCTAGTTCTGGTCTCCAGGTTTCTTTCCTATTCTGATGAATGTTTCTCAGAATGCCTGGGGCCTGGAGGGAGCAATATGGTCCAAATGGAAAGCAAGAATGTGACTTTTGAGTTGGTAGGGGAAATCAAGGAGCAAGAGCTTTTGAGTTGAGGTAGACTTCTTGGGTGACCCAAAGGAAGGCCTTGGCAAATAAATTTTAGTCCCTGTTTTAAGTCCAATCAGCCACAAGGACCCTGGGAGCAAGAAGCCTTCATTTCTGAACGAATCAAATGTAAAATTTAATTTAATTATACTTGTGAACCATTCAAATGTGTTAATACTTTAAAGAAATGGATTTTCTCCTTTAAACTAGACAATCTTAGATTTTGACTTTGCCTGCAGCTTGACTACCTCCCTAAAGAGTTCTTAAGAACACAGTGCTTGGGGCGGCTAGGTGGTGCAGTGGATAGAGCACCAGCCCTGGAGTCAGAAGTAGCTGAGTTCAAATCCAGACTCAGACACTTAATAATTACCTAGCTGTGTGGCCTTGGGCAAGCCACTTAACCCCATTGCTTTTCAAAAACTGAAAAAACAAACAAGCAAACAAACAAACAAAAACCATACAATGCTTCCTAAGTCTATATTTCCCAAAGAGATGAAAAATGGAAAGGGTAAAAAGACCAATATGTATAAGAATATTTCTAGCAGTTCTTTTCTGGTGACAAGGAATTGGAAACTGAGGAGATAACCATCAATTGGAGAATGGCTGAATAAGTTGTGGTATGTGATTGTGAAAGAATGCTATTCTGCTTTAAGAAATGATAAGCAGGATGCTCTCAGTAAAACCTGGAAAAACTTACATGAGCAAATGCAATGTGAAACATACTGAATGCTAAGTAGCAGCAATATTGTAGTATGATCAGCTGTGAATGACCTGATTTTTCTCAGCAATGCTTTGACCCAAGACAGTTCTGAAGGACTTCAAGAATGTTTTTCAACACTAGCAAAAGAGTTCATGATGTCTAAATGCAAATTGAAGCATACTTTTTTATTTTTTTTAAAAAAAAGCAATATTCAGTGAGGATCAACTACGATGGACTTAAGGTCCTATCAACAGTTCAGTGAACAAGAACAATTCTAAAAGACTTGTAAATGAAAATACCACCCACATCCAGAGATAAAAACTGTAGAGTCTGAATGCAGACCAAAATTTAAAACTTTTTTATGTATTTTTCTTCCCCCCCTTGGTTTTTTCACAACTTGAATAATATTGAAATATATTAAACATTATTGTGCATATATAACATATAACATTACTTGCTATCATGGGGAGGGGAAAGGAATTGGAGGGAGGTAAAAAATGTGGAACTCAAAAGCTTATAAAAAGATGAATGTTGAAAACTGTCTTTTCATGTAATTGAAAAAATAAAATAAAATAACATTTTAAAAAAGAATACAATGGTTCCTTTGCTGCTATAAACACTCTTATACCTCTTTCTATCCTCTTTTTCTCTCCCTCTGCCTCTATTCAAAGCTAGTCTTGGGGAATATGAAATGGTCAACTTATATGGTGTGACTTCAGCACACACACACACACAATTTCCTTCAACTGCTTCTGGATATCTTAAATTCATTTAACTGGAGACACACAAGGTAACATGGAAGAGAAAGCAGAGACAAAAAGGACAATATCTAGCTCTCATTAGAGCCACTCATCAAATTAGGAAGATCAGTGAAGTATACAACTAGGGATGCCATCTGAGATCCTTGGGTATTATAAGGGCAGCTAAGTGTTGCAATGGATAGAGCACTGGCCTTGGAGTCAGAAGGATAGGAGTTCGAACCCAGCCTTAGATACTCGATTCTTACTAGCTGGGTGACCTTGGGCAAGCCATTTAACTCTGATTGCCTCACATCTAGGCCATCTCCAGTTGTCCTGATTCATATCTGGTCACTGGACTCAGGTGGCCCTAGAGAATAAAGTGAGGTTGGTGACTTAGCATAGCATCCCCTCACTCTAATCCAATTCATGTGCTTGTCATGACATCATCTCTCTAATGTTATGGTCTTCTTTGAAAATGAAGGATAAATATTATTATTGAATATGATGGTCTTCAGACCATAGCAGGAGGGGATCCACAATGGCTTTATGAGAGGGATCCCTGTGAGAGTTTGAAATTTATATTTTTGTTCCTGGTATATAACATCATGCATAGAACACAGTAAGAGGTTGATAAATGTTTGGTTTATTTTTTTCGATCATTTGCTTATTTATTCATTCATACATCAGGGAAACTCCTGAATCAGGGTAGAAAGACTGCTGAAGTGCTTTATAGAGAGGGGAGGAGTCCTTCTAAGGATGGTTGGATTGCTTTCCCACTTCTGAAATCACAGATGGGAGAACCAATTAACCAGAAAACTGGAAGTTTCTAGCCTAGAAACTTGTGGGCTTATAATAACTATCTATAGGACATTCCAGGTAAGGTCAGAGAAGGTGTGATCACTAAGGAGGAGGAAAGAGCAAAACTATGACACAGATAACTTATTAGATTCAGAAAGACTATAGCTCCCCACCAAAAATCCACTACCACCAAACTAGAGGTTTTTTTCCCAACTACAATAAGGGGAAATTTCATAACTAGTCTGGCTTACTTCTTCTAACTTACTTCTTCTTTGGCCACAATCATTCATTCACTCATTCAGCCATTAAATATTGACTAAATATTTATGATGTCCAAAACCCAGGCTAAGCCTGGGTATCCAAAGACAGATAAGAGCTTTATTCTTCTATTAAAGAACTTATAACAAGTGGAGAATAGGAATGTATGAAAATAAATACAAGACAAAGTCTAATGAGTTCCCTAGAAATTGTTCAAATGTTATAGGCTCTACCTAGCTTTTCTCTCAGTTTGATTTTATATAGACTTTTCTTGTTAATTCTATTTATTTGCCTCTCTTAAATTCCTCCCATTTCAAGCGTTTGCATATTTGTTTCTGAATTCTTTGGAAGAAAGATTTTAATTCCTCCCCTGTAGTTAATAAGTAGACTCTGGGACTTATCTCAAAGAAATATCATACCCTATATGTTCTTTGTCTTATTAGAGAGAGAAAAAAGTAGTGCTTGGCTATTTTTTTTGAGATGGGAGGGTTGTGGGGCAATAGGGTTAAATAACTTTCCCAAGGTCACACAGCTATTAAGTATCAAGTGTCTGAGACTGGATTTGGACTTAGGTCTTCTTGACTCTAGAACCAGTGTTCTATCCACTGTGTCACCTAGCTGCTCCAAAGTACTTGACTATTTATTCAGATTTTCCTTGATGACTGAAAGATTTTCTCT
This sequence comes from Macrotis lagotis, assembly GCF_037893015.1. NCBI lineage: Eukaryota > Metazoa > Chordata > Mammalia > Peramelemorphia > Peramelidae > Macrotis > Macrotis lagotis. Next base: position 310,114,557 of record NC_133666.1, read on the forward strand.
TGGCTACTTATTAGTTGTTGACACTGAAATGCTCAAGTTAACAATTATGTTACTTGGTGACTAAAGCTTGGAGCTTCTCTCTAGTATTGACCTATAAATTCTTTCAATCAGCAATATATTCTCTGTTTTCAGTACATCTACATAATTTTCCTGAATTATTTATTCCAGTGTGTTATTCGGGTTTTTTATTCCAACATGGTCCACTCATTCCCCCACAAGAGGGAATAATTTCTGTTCATCCTCCCATTAATTTAAGCTATATAAAACACATTTGTTCTTTCAATGTTGCAATTTTTCTCCAAATCTGTATTTTTGGTTTCAAAACATTATTCTATTTTATTGAATTGATACTGACTTTTAGAAAGTCTCTGTAAGATTTTCTAAATAAGATGAGCAGTGTGGTATGGAAGGAGTATTCTCTTTGTAGCCAAATGATCTGGGTTCAGATGCTGGCTCTGCCTTTAAACTAGTTACCTAACCTTATTAAATTTTAATTTACTTAATTATAATGAGTAGATTGGATCAAATTGACTTTAAGGTCTCTTCTAACTCTAAAACCTATGATACTATGATATAGAGTTTAGTTTTCTTTTTCTAAAAGGTTTGAGGGTTTTAATTTTTATTATCCCAATTTCTATTTTTATCCTTACTATTCTAATTTTTTCTCAATTGACTTATTTTTCTTTTTCTAGGTTTTTTTGCAAGGCAAATGGGGGTTACGTGGCTTGCCCAAGACCACACAGCTAGGTAATTATTAAGTGTCTAAGACTGGATTTGAACCCAGGTACTCCTGACTCCAAGGCCGGTGCTTTATCCACTATGCCACCTAGCCACCCCCCTCAATTGACTTATTACCAGTTGATTCATTATTTCTGGGGAAGTCAGAGAATATTTTTATCTGACTTTCCTTTTTGTGTGTTTTTGTTCATTTTTTCATTCCATGGCAATATTTCTTCATTGTAATTCTGACCTTTCCTGATTTTTCTGCTCATTTTTCCTTTTTTCTTTGAGAGTGCTTTCTTTGATGATTTTTCTGCTTGGGAGCTTGACATATCCCTAAGCTTTCTCTGTTAGCTTTCTTTCTCATTGACCCTTGTCTTATCCACCTTCTTATGAGAAATTTTTTTAATTGGATTTATTAGGCATCTTTACTTTCTGAACCCTCCTCCAATTACAGGTTCTTCATTTTCTCTTCGAGACCACTAATCATTTAGGCAGTAAATAAGCATTCATCAAGTGCCTTCTATTTTTCTGGTACTATTGGTAAGTTCTAGGGCTACAAAGAAAGGTAATGGACAATTCCTATCCTCAAGGAGCTTGCAATCTATTGGGGGAGATAAAAATGCAAATATGTAGAAATATCATAAATTGGAGATAATCCCAAAGGGAAGTCACTAGCATTAAGGGGAATCAGGAAAGGATTCTTGAAGAAAGTAGGAATTTAGCTGAGACTTGAAGGAATCTAAGGAAGCTTCCTTCACAGGTGAAGAGGTTTAGGGAACATGCTCCAAAGAGTCATCCTTGAGTTTGGGATTGGGATAGAAATCATTTTCTGGTTGCCTGTCACTCAGAAACTCCATAAAATCAATGAAACTGGTTTTCTAACTCCACTACTTTCCTAACCATATATGGACTCAAAACTGTTTGGTTTTCCCTCCTCTATACATAATTTTCCTTTTCAAGTGGAATGAGTTGAATTCATTACACACCACTGAGGGTGCTGGGATGGAAATGGGAAGTTACTTGGGTCATTACCATGTGAAAAATGGTAGAATCTACCTCAATCTAGGATAATTGGATAGATTGTGGGTCTAGTGGGAATTTGTGGTCTAGTAGCCTTACAATGTTATCACAACTGAAAAGACTTCATGTTGCTTTGAAGTATTGATTATCATCTTCTCTTACTTTGAAGTATTACTTATCATCTATCTAACTTTTTAGGGAAAGAGATGTTACTGAGGTCAAAGTTAAAGAAGGGTTACAGAGAAGATGAAAATTGATCTTGGCCTTGAAGAATGGGGTGCAGAGAGGTGAAGAAGAGTTGGGAGGATATTTCAGCTTGAGAAAGCCACATGATCAAAGGCCAGCAGTCAGAACATTTCAAGTTCAGAAGACAGTGAGAATCATTTGTCTGAAAGAGTACCATGTCCCAACACTAAGTGTCAGGAAATCAAATGACAATAAAAGAATCCAACCCTGGAAAATGTAGCAAAAGGGAGAGCAATGGTGTGCCTAAAAGGGCTCAGGGAGGATGCAATCTTTGTCCTTCATTTGCCAAGAAGATGATGACATGAGGGAGGTGATGCCATGACAAGCGCATAAATTAGATTTGAGTGAGAGTGACACTATGCTAAGTCACCAGACTCACTTTCTCCTCCAGAGTCATCTGGGCCCAGTGGCCAGATATGAATCAGGATGACTGGAGATGGCACTGGATGAGAGGCAATCAGGGTTAAGTGATTTGTCTAAGATCACACAATTAATAAGTGGTAAGTGGCTGAGGGCAGATTCAAACTCGTGTCCTCCTGAATCCAAGGCCAGTGCTCTATCCACTGCACCACCTAGCTGCCCTTGAGAGGATATGGAAAAGTGAAGAATATTACATGAAATAGAATTTCTTCTGCATGGCTATTTGGGCATAAGGACAAGCCCACCACCTGGTCCTTCAGGTTCTTCTGCTTCCTGAAACAACATGCTCATTGGAAGACAAGAATAAGGAGCTTATCAAGGAATAGAGAGAGATGCTAGGGGACAGCTAGGTGGTGCAGGGGATAGAGCACTGGTCTTGAAATCAGGAGGATCTGAGTTCAAATCTGGTCTCAGAAACTTAATAATTACCAAGCTGTGTGATCTTGGGCAAGTCACTCAATCCCATTGCCTTGCAAAAACCTTTTTAAAAAAAGGAGGCATGAGAGAAGATGAAGAACAGATTATGAGGGGTCTAAATGGGACTTGGTGCTAGAAAAAACATCTGTTCTACAATCCAAGAAGAAGAATAATTCCTAGGAGCCTAGATTGAGAGCTTAAAAAGAAATCAGAAGTCTTCTAGTCCAGTGATGTCAGATTTAAATAGAAAGGAGGGGCTCTTAAACCAGACATAAGGATCCCTGAGAGTCACATATTAACTTTGTTTTAAAATGTAATATCATCTATGTTTTATTGTAGTTTGATTTGCTTTTCAAATAGTTTCTAATTATTTAGGTTTGGGTTGCATTTGGGGGTATTGCTCAGCCTGTAAGCTATGTGTTCGACAGCCCTGATCTTATAAAACTACCTCATTTTACAGCTGAGGAAATTAGTCAACAAGAATTTATCAAGCCCCTATTATGTGCCAGCCACTGGAACCTGAGATCTAAAGACATCAAGTGATTTGCCCAAGATCACACAGCAAGAGCAACAGAATTCAAACCCATATCCTCTAACTGTAAATCCAGTCCTCTTTTCCAGTAACACAAGACCAGTCCCTGCAGCAATAAAACAACATTTGGGGTGATAGACCTAATGAAGGCACTGCCTTATTTCTCAGTCTGAATTGCCTGTGCCCAAAAGATAGAAGTAGAGGAAACCAGTCCCTCTAGAGTTGTGTTTGTTATTGTGTAGCTTGTGATGTACTGTAGTTTCAGTCAATAGTCTGGGACAATCCACACAAGAATTCTGTGTGACTGAGCAACATTGTTAGGATAACGTATTGTTTCTGAGTGACTTTGTGTCTTTGGGGGTTGTCCTAAAATTCCCTGGGAATACCACATATCCTGAGTTATACTATGAACTGTCCAAGATCTTGGACAAAAGGAACTAGTGCTGATGATGCCATGTCATTAAATCAGTGAGATATGATTCCTTCAGAACTCTCACTCTCTCTTTAAAAATCACAGATCTTAGAAGGGACCTCGGTGACCATTCAATCCAACCCACAGCTGCAACATCCCCCTGAGGGGTCATGAAGCCTCCACTTGAAGACCAGTAAAGGACACTGCCTCTCAAAGCACCCCGTTCTACTTTTAGAAAGATTCTCCTTAATCTAAATCTGCCTCTGCTATTTCCATCTATTTGTTCTGACCTCTGAAACACAAGAATAACTTGAGAGATTTCATCAAATGCTCTGGTGAACTCTATGTTTACTCTGTCTAAAGAATTTCCTTTATCTAACAATTTAGTTATCTTGTTAGAAAAGGAAATGTGGTTGTTTCCAGTTTTTTTTACAATATTGCATAATGATGCTATTAAAATCCTGGGAAAAATTCTTTTGATGTTTTTGATAACACTTTCAAGGTGTATTGTCAGGTATTTTTTCCTTGGAAGAAGTGATTGAAAAAAGTTTTGAAATGTCTGAAATTAAGTTAAATGTAAATAATTACTAAGAAATTTTGGTCCAAGAAATCCCCATTTACCTTTCTTCATAACCACAAAATATTACCTTCAAAAGACATTGTAGAATTTTATCAAAATCTTAACTCTCTTCTTTTTTTTTTTGAAAACTGGGATGGTTACCTATAAAGTCAGGTCTTATAGCAATTCTTCCATTCTTGAGATTTTCAGAGATGACTGACAATGACTCTACAATCACATATCTCAGAAATTTCGGTATTGAGATGTAGTTCATCTGGGTATGATGATTTGGACTTTCTTAGCATCAGATCAATTATTTTTGTTTTTTATTCTGTCCTTCCCAGATCCAGCATCTTCTTGATAGAGAAAACAGAAGCAACATAAAAGTCAAGTGGTTTTGCCTTCTCCCCATTGTAGATAGTCATTTTCTCAAATACCATGACAGTGATCTTATGCCTTCTTTCATCTTCCTCTTACTCTTATTCATGAATGTCAAGGATAACAAAAAAAAAGGTTTTTTAAAACCATTTATGGTGAACCACTTGTTATTCTGAGCTTTAAGAGTATTCTTATGGGATCATTATTCTCTTTCGTATTTATACACCTTACGTGCCTTTTAAAAATCTAAGCTAGTGGATGACTTTCCTGGGCATCCATAGATCTCTTTAGACAGCATCTCAATTTCTTCTTTACTGGAATATGGCTCTAAATTTGTGTCTTTAATTTTTTCCCAATTAACAAGCAAATATCTTCCCTCCCTGCCACTCCCCACAAATGGAAAAAAGAAAACAAAAATAAAATCTTCGTAACAAAAATACATGTTCAAAGGAAACAAATTCCTGTATGGTTCCTTCAAAAATGTATGTCTCATGGTCCATTTTAGGTTTCTCAAATTCTTGTCAGAAGGTGGGGAGCATTCTTCTTTGAAATTAGAATTTTATTCTTCAGAGTTTACCATTCCTCTTAGTCTGACTCTTCTTTTATTCTTTTAAGATAGATTTAATTTTTTTTAAATCTGTTCTTAAATCTAGGGTATATATGACACCACACCAGACTTTTCTCTCATTAACATGAATCATTGGTCACTTCTGCCCCAGAGTTCCATCACTTCTACTTCAACAACAAGTTCCTTTTGGTTGGTCAGAATACAGTACAAAGCATCAGTTCTCCCAGCTATATCCTCTATTTTTTGAAGAGTGAAATTATTACTGTGGCAAGTCAAGAATTTCTCATATTATTTGCTTTGAAGAAGATAGAGAACTCCATCAATTATCCAGAGATGTGAAATCCTCCATCACTGCTATGTCATGCCATTTTTTTCCTGAAGTCCTCATCCATTCCCTTTATCAGGTCAAGTATACTCCTACAAAATTATTACTTCTATTTTCCCTTCCATTGCTCATCATTCAAATTGATTTTTTTTAATCTTAGACATACCTGTGTCAGAGACTTCAGTTTCCTCATTTACAAATTCAGGGATTTGGACTTCATCATCTCTCAGATCTCTTCCAGCTCTAAATCCTGTAGGACTCTCATCCCAAGAAGTTATAGGATGCTGAAACCATTCTGATGAGAACGGGAAGTATGAATGGGTGGGGAGGAAGAGAAGAGGTAAAGCAATTGGTTTGTGCAGGCTAGCTCATAGGACAGTTGGCTGTCACTTCAACTTCACACTTCAGGATAATTCCACTAGTCCACTTGCTGACCTAACGAGCATCCCAGAAAAGTTTCTGAAATCTTGTCTGCAATATCCCCAGGGAATGACTGTATAAATCACAGACCATACTGTCTTAGTTAACTTTGCCACATGGTGTAAATAAGGAAGAATACCAAGAGGAACATAAAGCCAAGACAAATCAATAAGTCACTAAATAATTTTGGTACCTTTCTACTTTAAGGCAGCATGAATACTTTATTACAAGTTGATAAGTAATTTTCCCTTTTTCTTAAATTATGCTAAGATTGCAGAGACATCAATAATTTCTGAGGCTACAGCTCTGAAGTACTTCCTAGCAAGTTGCGATAACATCATCTATTAACTAGTTTGCAATCATTTCGACAGGTCTCTGTGCATCTTAGAATAATTTATTTCACAAAGTAACTTCTATGAATCATTTATTCATCATTATTAAAGTATTTATAAATGGTGCTTTAATTTAGTCCCATGTTTTCTGTGCTTCTTTAGAGCATATTGACCCCAAATCAGAAAACTTAGGGCACTATTATTCTTTGACTGCCTAGCTTTTCTTGTGCACAAAGGAACTGTAGAAGATTATTATAATAATTCAACATTCATTATGCACTTCATAATTTACATAGCACTTTCTTCCCCCCCCCAAATCTGTAAGGCAAATAATGCACCTATCATCACTATTTTACAGACAAAAAACTGAGGCTTAAGACAATTAAGGGAATTATCCTTGTCCCCTTCTATTAAAATATTAACTCCTTGAGGATCAGGTCAGTCTGATTTCTAATTGTATCCCCAAGACATAGCACTATGTCTGGTATATCGTAATTTAATAAATGATTTTGCATCTATCTATCTATCTATCTATCTATCTATCCATCTGTCTATTTCTCATTCATTCACTCAACCAATCAATGTCAGAGTCAGGATTTGAACAAAGTCTCCTGACTATAATCCTCATCTCAATATACCACACTGCTAATTTCATAACCTGTCCACTTGAAAAATCTACACTTCCTACAAAAAAGTTTTCTAACCTTCTCCAGACTCTCAAACAAATATATGACTTTGTGGACCACTTTGATCAAGGGGAAAGAGGAGGAGGAGAAATATTCTCCCTACCTATCCAGCTTCCCTAGTGGGTCAAGCATCCATCCATTGATATCCCTATACTAAGACCACTGTTGAAGAGTAAAAAACCACTTCTGTGGGAGAAATTCAAGAATGTCCCTATGTCTAAAAATATTTTACAACATCAAAGATACCTGAAATCTAAACTGACAGAGAAGTTCTACTCTGGTTTATGGATTGTTCAATTGTACATAGCCTAGGAAGGCTTATATATCAGATTCAGTCTATGATACTTCAGAGTAGATGTAGGATAGACTTCAGAGAGCAAGAAAATAGTAGATATAGTGACAGTGAGGAAAAGGCCAGTGCCACCCCTTGAAGAAATGAGGGAGTAAGCAAAAGAATTCTAGGCATGCGGGCACCCACTCCTTTTTCTATTTTATAGTTTCATGAATGAAGGGTAAGTCCTATACTTGTACTCCTTCCCAAACACATTGAAAATGCACATAAAGGGGCAGCTAGGTGGTGCAGTGGATGGAGCACTGGAGTCAAGAGGACCTGAGTTCAAATTCAGCTTTAGATTCTTACTATGTGACCATGGGTAAGTCGGAGAGAGAGAGAGAGAGAGAGAGAGAGAGAGAGAGAGAGAGAGAGAGAGAGAGAGAGAGAGAGAGAGAATGAGAACACAAAACATCTCTCTTCATCTTAGCCTTGACCACTTCCAATATCCTAGCTAAATCCTGACAAGGGGGAGTAATCAGACAACCGCAGAATGCCTTAGGCTTAAATTAAGTTAGACAGGGTTGACAGAGATTGATGAACTAGAATCACTGGAATTATCAAGGGTGAATCTGAATCATCATCTCTGTTAAGTTTCAAAAGCTGGAGATTCCTGGGTTTAGGTCATCTCAGAGGCAGAGGGATGGTTTGAATAACTGTTTAAGGTTCTTTCTAGACTTTGCTTCTAGAGGTCAGTGGGATAAGAATGAGTTGCTCTGAAATGTCTCAAGAGAGTACTGAGCCACCACTTGAAGGTTATCCCAGGGGTCAGACACTAAAGCCAGCACTCTCAATGACAGGACAACAGAGTCCAAAAATGCTCAACATTTCCCTAGGGTAACTGGGCTTTCTTTGAGAAGACAGGAGGAAAAGGGATGAGTAGAGAAAAGAAAAGGACAAAGGAAGAAGCAGAGAAGTTTTTTTCCTTAATGAGGGTTCATCTTAGATAAAAGCATTTCTTAGAATAATAGAAGGCACCTCAGAGACCATCTAATCCAGTCCTCTCGTTTTACAGATGAGGAAACTAAAACCTAAAGAAATGACTTGTCCTAATTCACATAGTTAATAAGTGAAGAGTTAGGATTTGAACCCAGATTCTCTGAATCCACACCTTGGGACCTTTCTATTATTCCACTATTTGATGAGAAAATGTTAATTAGAGATTAGATCTGGTTAATAACTCCTAAAAGGAAAGGAAGAGTGGAACCAGAATTTGTTGTAAGGTAAGTACTATTATTAATCCCATTTTACAATTGAAGAAACTGCCCAGATGGAAGTTAAATGATTACTTACCCAGAATCACACAAGAGTCCAAGACAAGTTTCAACCTCAGTTCTCTTCCTGACTCCAAACCCAGAATTCTATCCACTGACCATCTAGCTATTAGAACAAATAGAATCCAAAGTAAATTATTTTTTGTTTGAAAGAGAAAAAAGTATTCCCACACACACACTAGAAAGAAAACACCATTAAATCAGAACCCAGTTAAACTCTATTAACTACAGTGATGTCCCTTGCCCCAAGCAGGTGAGCAAAGAAAAAGGCAAATTGAAGACAAAGGATCTTACCAGCTCCTATGGATTGAATTATTTTCTCTATACCATACTACTAAAACTCAGGTCCATTAACTTGGCCCTGACCTCTCTTCTAACTTCCAGGCTTGCATTGTGAACTGCCTATTGAACATAATGAAATAAATGTCCTGTTATAATAATAATAATAATAATAATAATAATAATAATAATAATAATAATAATAGTTTTTGTTCTTCATTTCCAAAGAAGATCATGGCATCAGGGAGGTGATGCCATGACAAGTATATGAATTGGATTTGAGCGAGAGAGGGCTGTGCTGAATTACCAGTCTCACTTTCTCTTCCAGAGCCAGTGACTAGATGTGAATCAGGACAATCTAGATAGATCTGGATGCAAGGCAGTCTGGGGAAAGTGACTTGCCCAAGGTCACACAGCTAGTGTCTGAGGTCAAATTTGAACCCAGATCCTCCTGACTTCAGGGCTGTCACTCTACTAACTGTCCCATCTAGATGTAAAAACCTTAATATCATTATGTCTGAAACTGACCCATTATCTACTTCCCCCATTCCCATTTCCACTGATACTTCCTTCTTCTTAACTTTCCTATTACTGTCAAAGGAACCATTAGCACCTAAGTGTTGACCTCGCAACCTAGGTAGCATCCTTGATTCCTCACTCTAATTCACTCCAACATTCCAGCACATATTCAATCTGTTGCCAACATGTCATTTTGACTTTCATTTCTCCCACCCTGATGGAACCTCATGTCTAAACTATCACAGTATCTTCCTGATAGGTTTTCCTGCTTCAAGTCTTTACCTACCTCAGTCCATCAACTATCAAATTGGTCTCCCTAAAGCAAAAGACTGACTATTCACCTCTCTTTTCAATAGTTTCCAATGGTTCCTTATAACATCCATGATCAAATACAAAGCCTTCTGGCATTTAAAGCCCTTTATAATCTGCTCCCTACTTTTCCAGTCTTCATATACCTTACTCCACCAATCACTTGACCCTTCTAACATACTCTTCCATCCAGTGACACTGGCCTTCTGGCTGAAACTCCCATAGGATGTTCCATCTTTAAGCCCATTTGGAAATTCGAGCCAGTACATTCTCATTGGTGATTTTTCATGCCTGGAACTTGTCTTCTTTTTCTCCTTGCTTCCCTACTTTCCTTCAAATCTCAGCTAACATCTCACCTTTCTTCAAAAAGCCTTTCCTAATCCTCCTTTAATGTCCTTCCCATAGACATAATCTGCAATATATCTTGTTAATAGCTTGCTTATCTATTATACATAGTGATTCATATGTTGTTTCTTCCAGTAGACTGTGAGCTCCTTGAGGGCAGGGACTGGTTTTTACTTTTCTTCATATTCCCAGAACCAAACATAGTGAATGGAATATTTTTGTGTTCAGTCATTTTTCTGTCATATCCAACTCTTTGTGACCCCATTTGGGATTTTCTTTGCAAAGATATTGGAGTGATTTACCATTTCCTTCTCCTGCTCATTTTACAGATCAGGAAACTGAGGTAAACAAGGTTGAGTGGCTTGCCCAGGGTCACACAGCTCAGTCAGATTTAAACTCAGGAAGATTTTAGCTCCAGTCCTAGCACTCTATTCACTGTACCACCAGCTGCCTGGTATAAACTAAGAGCTTAATAAATCCTTGCTGATTGATACGTTAATCTGTAGGAGTTGATGACTACTAATTCTTAGAATGTCATAGAGCATGTCATAGAACTGGTAGAGTATTTGTCCTTTATGGTCCTTGCCTCTGTCTACTGATGTGGACCTCACTTCCGTATACCAAATGAGGAGTTGGGAAGTGATTTAACTGAGTCCACATGGTAAGTAGTAACAGAACTGATCCTAGAACCCGGGTCCTCTGACCCTAGGTCCAGTGTCATATTCATTAGAACGTGTTGCTATCTATGTCTATCTGGAAAACTAGTTTGCACTTTAACTTTGATATCTTAAACCAAAATAGTAATTAATGAAGGGATTTGTGCCAGTAGATGAAGGAGATTCTGTTAGGAAGTTTTTCACTCCAGGGCTGGTATATAGACTTGGTTATAAGGGCAACTGATCCTCCAAATAAATGTTCAAATACAAAAAAAAAGCTCACTATTCTGCTTTGTTTTAGCTTTGGAATGCCCAGCAAGATGCTACAGACCTAAACTAGAGAATAATGGTATTTTAGGGCAGGGAGGAATTCGAGGAATCACTCACTCTAACTATAACTGAATAGGGTTTTAAGAAAGGGAAACAATGTCCCAGGTAATCCTTTGACTCCCCTTCCCAGTCTTCAGAGCCCTTGATGGTTTCCTGCCTTTCATGACCCTAGCCCTGCCAAAGTGACTCCCATTTCCACATGGCAAGCTGATTTCCTGCACCCACACAAATAAAAGCAGACAGCAAACCATTGCCATCCCGTTTGCTGCTATTGGATTTATGACATGTCAAGTTTAAATAGCACGTACCAAGCTTACAATGGTAGTACAAGGGAATTCATTTTTCAGGTCTATCCAGACTGAGGCCACCCTCCTTTCTGCCTGGTTCTGGAGAACAATTTCAAGAAAAACTGATGGTGAGAAAAGGCCTCCCTTGCTTTCTGTAATTCTCTCTCTCTCTCTCTCTCTCTCTCTCTCTCTCTCTCTCTCTCTCTCTCTCTCTCCTTTTCTCTCTTCTTTCTCTCTTTCTCCTTTCTTCTTTTTCTCTTTCTCCTTTCTCTCCTCTCTTTCTCTCTCTCCCTTTTTTTTTCTTTTATCTTTCTCTCTCTAAGTTCTCCCCCCTCTAAGTTCTGAAAATAGCATCCATGATATTTAACAATATCCAATGACTGGAGACAGTCCCTTAGCTACCAATTAACCTCTGTGACCATTTGATTCTGCCTTGAGTAAGCCCGATTCTTACACTAGGAATTGAATTATTCATCCACCATACCAAACAAACCACTGGCGCACCACAGTCGACTTCCGCCCTGCCCAGTTGATGTGATTCAGTCTAATTTTGGCCCCTGGTTTTTCACTTTATTTTCAAAGAGGAGTTGTTTTTTACCTGAATATTATAATAATCATACTTGACATCTATATAGTGCTTTATGATTCCTTAAGTGTTTTTAGATACATTATCTGATTTGGTTCTCAAAACCACCCTGCAAGGGTGGTTATCCCACTCCCTTTATACAGATGAGAAAACTAAGTCTCAGGATCTGAGCCTCAGATCAACATGGCATCATGTGGCACTAGAGACTTTGCTGAATTTGGCGTCAAAGATCCTGACTGCAAATTCTGCCTTTGAGACTTACTTCTTTTATGCCCTTGGACAAGTAATTAACCTCTCTAGGCCTCAGATGCCTCATCAGTAAAATGAGGGATTAGATTAGGTGATCTCTAAAATCCATTCCAGCTCCAAATCTGTCAACCCATGTTATTCTGATGTGATGACCTTCTCAAGATCATAGATAGTAAGTCTGATAGCCAAGACTGAAACCCCAACTCTTTAGACTCTGAATTCAGTGCTCATGCCACAATACCATATGACCTCTATGGAAATATTGTTTTTCTTCTTCCCTTCTACCCCAGAAAATTAAACAGGTCAGTTGCCCAAAGCTGTACACAATAGCAGAAACAATGTAGACTTGATATATTAAAAGAAAAAAACACAGAGAGCTATTCTGTAACATAAAGCAAATCTCATTTTGATAATTGATTGGCAAGACAAGCATTTGGGTTAGAAGGGCTGCCTTGGTTGGGTTTCCATTTTGCACTGAAACCAAAAATTAAAAATTACCTCCAGGGGGTAATTCTTTTGCAAATAATTTTAGCTGGGCTATTTCTGTTTTGTCCAACATACTGTCATTCTAAATCGACGGCTCATTTGTTATTCTCGGCACACGATAAAGAGCTGAGACATTCTAGGATGTTGATTTGCAGCCATGGAACAATGTGAAAATAATACTGCCTGTCTTGCAAAAAGCAGAAGTCGACTCCTAAAGGGAGAGCTCTGTAACTTGGCACCTCTGAAAATAACTAAGCTCTCCCATGTTGGGCTGGGAAAGGCCTTTAAATCTTCAACATCAATAATGACCATCATGATTCACATTGGAATTATTTAAACTCCTAACATCATCTCTGAATCAGGAACCTAGGAACATGACAAATAGTTAGATTTTCTATAGTGACTACTATATGTTATGCAGAAAGCTAAGTCCTTCACATATGAACAATTATAGTTCAGTTGCAGACCTTCCATATCTAGTCACATCCAAATCTCAAGGATTTTAATGTTTACTGTGTCCCTGTGACAATTTTGTAATATAGGTGGTACAAGGATTATTATTTACATTTTTGCAGATGAGAAAACTGAGTCCCAGAGAAGTGAATCTGTGTTGTCATAGGTTTTGACCTGATCTCGATTCTGGTGTTCTGTCTATACTTATAGATAGGTACACTCCTAAAAAATAGAATTGTTCCATTTTTGTTTTCATACCTCTAGCACCTTGCCCAGGGACTAGAATATAGGAGGCATTTAGTGTCTATAGACTGCCTAATTCTCTAGATTTGATTCTGCTCTTATCTTTATTTCCCAATCTGTTCAAAGAGGAAATTCTTCCCTAAATTTGACCTAGAAAAAAAAAGGTACCAAAGGAATACCAACCCAAGATATGATTTAAGGAATTAAAGTCTCTGGCAAACAAAAATCTACCTCTCCTTGACAAAAAATGACACAGGACAGGGAATCCTTGGTGGGGAGGGGGCTTGGGTGGGTCTCTGAAAGCCACCCAGTATACTCATTGAGACAATCAGAATCCTCACTACCCCATCACCCCTTTCTTCCCTCATCCCTTTCCATTAGATTTCCCCATCTCTCTGACATTCCTCTACCATCAGAACCATCTCTCTTTCTAGCTCCAAATGACACACACCTACTCATAGTTCTGGTAACAGTCACCAGACTGGAAAGATGATGGACTGCATGATTGGGGAAAAGTACTGATTTTTCTTCATTGGAAATGACAGGCCCCAGCAAGGTGCAGGGCTAGGTAGTATTTTATACATGGAAAAACATTCATTCTTCTCTCTCTCTCTCTCTCTCTCTCTCTCTCTCTCTCTCTCTCTCTCTGTCTGTCTCGCTCATTCTCCTCCTTCTCTCATCCTTTTTTTTCTCTCTCCCCTCTTCATTTTTTCTTTTATTCTCATTCAGATAGACACACTTATACACAACATTCAGGTTTATTTTCTGGGTATTGGATGCTCTGAGAAAATGAAGGGAACTCTTGTTCCAAGGGACAAGGCATAGACCGGGCATATCCAACTCTAATGAATACAATTTCTATTCTCTTAGGAGATATGGGTGGGGAGATGTTGGTGTTTCAACCCTACCCACACAGCTCCCTTTCCCAGAGAATCCCAGCAGCCCTTGACAAAATGGTAAGATTAATAAAGTTTATCCTCGACTCTGCCCTGTCTCCCCATCTAATGCCTTTTCCCTTTATGGCTTCCTCTATTCCTCACCTTTTAGTAGCTCAAATTTAGTAATTCTTGGAGTTAACAAATACAGTACAAGAATTCTACATGAAAGGAAAACTCTCCCAGGTGAAGGAATTTGCCCAGTCTAAAAAGGAGAGCCAGGACTCCATAAACTATTCTCCATCATCTCAGTAGAATGTAAACTCCTTGAAGTCAGGGATCATTTCATTCTTATTTTTGTATGCCCAGACATTACCTGGCACATTTCAGGTCCTTAATAAATCCTTGCTGAATGAATGAAAGTCTTCTAATGCCAAGATCAGTGTCTCTTCACATTGCCTATCTGTCTAGTTTTTCTTAGTTAAATACCAACTTACACCTCCAAAGTATTCAATGATCAGTGATAGATTTGTGGTCAGTCACCATCAAATAGATGCATATTAAAAGGGTATTCAAGAACAACAAAAATCCTTCAACTCCTTAAAACCTATGTAACCTAATGAACTCTCAGGACCTGAAACCTAGTAAACCCAATGGTGGAATGATAGCATGGGGACAATCCATGTTCCTTCAATTACTCATCAATCAGAGGCTTATGACTACTTCTAGAAACTAGCATCTCATCAGAAGGCTTGCACTATTCAAATGGAATATCTACATCTAGAGCTAGAAAGGAGCTCAGAGACCATCTAATCCATTGTTTTCATTTTATAGATGGTGAAACGGAGGCCTAAAGAGGTTCAGCAATGTCAATATCCAAGATGGTTCAAAGAGAGGCTCTCAGAATGGAGGGGGCAACTAGGTGGCGCAGTGGATAGAGCACCGGCCCTGGAGTCAGGAGTACCTGAGTTCAAATCCGACCTCAGACACTTAATAATTACCTAGCTGTATGGCCTTGGGCAAGTCACTTAACCCCATTTGCCTTGCAAAAACCTGTAAAAATTTCTAAAAAGAATAAATGTGGGAAAAGCACTTTGTAAACCTTAAAATATTATGGAAATGTAAGCCATTATTGCCATCACAGCAATTGACTTTTGGAACATCTCTAGTCTCTAGGTCCTGAGTGACTGTTACTGGTGGTTCCAGTAAAATATGTTTTCGTTCTGTCTTTCTATACTCAATATCTAGCACAGTATTTAAAATGAATTGGGCAAAAGAGTCACCTATGTTTAAAAATGGAAATAATCTTAAAGGCTGTCTCCCAAGCTAGAGAAGAGATGTCTCTGTCTATGTCTCAGGTGCTACTAATAAAAGCTTTCATTGATAATGACCCAAGTACATTTTCAAGAAGTCTGTATTACAATCCATCTTCTTTTTATTAACTTGAAGCTTCCCACTTGTCCAAGCATCTCCAACAAAACTCAATAGACTAAGCTATTCAATGTTAAGGTCTGTGGCTTCTTAATTAGGAGTGTGTGTGTGTGTGTGTGTGTGTGTGTGTGTGTGTGTGTGTCTGTATGTCTGTGTGTCTGTGTGTGTGTGTGCTATTGTTGTTACTTCTTCATTCTCATAGAAGACCAAAATAGCATCGTGTAAGGGTCAAGATATAATGTGTTCAGCAGGGACTGCTCAGACCAATATGAGCTTGGAAGGCTCCATCACAAGTTGGACAAAAATAGCCAATAAGAACATTTGGAGTGGAGATGTCTCTAAATTTGCTCACATTTCTTTTGAGCTACTACAGTTCTGCTCCATTCATAGAGCACACCATCTTCTTTGATGTAGGTACACCGTCTAGGTGGTTCTGTGCCAGTGTATGTGTATATGTGTATCTCTAGCCTCTCTGTCTGTCCCTCTTTCTCTCTTTCCCTTTCTTTCCCTGTCTCTGTCACTCTTCCTTTTTTCTCTGTCTGACTTTGCCTCTCTTGTCTCACCATTTCTCTTTCTCTATCTGACTGTCTGTCCTTCTCTCTGCTTGACTGTGTATGTGTATGTCTCTCTCCCCCTCACCTCATACCCTTCCTCCCTCCCCTTAATAGGAGCTCTTCTGATAGAACATTCTATAGAGCTGATCAACAATATTGCTAATTATGCACACACGTATATACTTACACACATAAACACATCTGGCTTCTCACAGTACAAGGTATTTTCAATATCTAGCAGTCTTGGCAGTGGGGGATGACACTTGGGAGAATTTCTGATCCCTGTCACAGAAATTCTTGAGGTAAAATAGTTTGTATAAAGCTGATAAGAAATAAGCCCACACTTCAGGCTACAGGGATCTAGTTATGAGAGTTGCCAAGTCACAAACCCACAAGGTTGTTGTTTGTTGTTGTTTCAATGCAAGGACCGATTAGAGGGTCTGATGGAGAATAATAGCTCACGTTTATAGCTGCCATTTATTTAATGCTTTGCCATTTACAAAAGCACTTTCCCAGCAATAATCCTTTGGAGAAGGAAATGCAAGTATCACACTCCCATTTTATAGATAAAAAAACTGAAATAACCAGTCATGCCCTAGGAAGTGCCGCACCTAAGATTTGAACTCAGATCCTCTGATTTCAAATCCAAGACTCTTTCCACTGCAGAATGCTTCAACCCTACAGGAATCAGTACAAATCTTCATTCTCTCTTTCTTTCTTTCTTTCTTTCTTTCTTTCTTTCTTTCTTTCTTTCTTTCTTTCTTTCTTTCTTTCTTTCTTTCTTTCTCTTTCTTTCTTTCTTTCTTTCTTTCTTTCTTTCTTTCTTTCTTTCTTTCTTTCTTTCTTTCTTTCTACCAACAAGTATTTATTGAGTTCTAAAAGTTTGCTCAGTATTATGTTAGTTAACACTACATAACTAGATGGGGTAGCTAAGTGGCAAAGTAGCTAGAGTTGCTGGGTCTGGAGTTATAAGACTTGAGTTCAAATACAAATCCAGACACTTAATTGAACCTACGCAAGTCATTTCATTTCTATTTGCCACAGTTTCCTCACTGCTAAAAATGGGGATAATAATAATGGCATTTACCTCCCAGGATTGTGGTGAGGACCAAATGAGATTGTAAAATACTTAGCAAAGTCATGGCACATAGGAAGCATATATTATTTGAAAAGAGAGAGAGCAGAGATGCTATTCTTAGAAATGGCCCTAAATGTATATAGACAGAAT